>NC_080377.1:31640495-31940495 GCF_014773155.1 Arachis stenosperma | reverse complement strand
AGATGACCCGAGGTTTAAATACTTCGGTTATCAATTTCACTAGGGGTTTGTTACTTGTGACAACCAAACTTTTACATGAAAGGATTATTTGTCGGTTTAGAAGCTATACTTTCAACGAGAACTTAATTGTGAAAATTCTAGACTACGAGAGTCCGTTCGTCAAAATGGCACCGTTGCTGGGGAATTGCAAACGTGTGCCTTATTATTGGTTATTGTAAATATTTGCTTTTTACCTGTTCTTAGTTTTTATTAGTTTTAGGACTTAGTTGCCTATTTTTATTAGTTTTTGTTTTTTCTTTTCTACTATGACTTCTCACCCCTCTGGCTACGAGCGTGGTTATAATTATGTTACAGGAAGAGGAGATTATAATGCCAACATGCATCATGGTTGGAACAATCAAAGATGGGAGGAGCCACAAGGATTTGATCAACCCTCTTGGCAACAACCCCATCCAATGTACTACAAGCAACAACCATTCCATGGTGCATACCATGACAATGGTTATGGTGGACCTTTTCGTGACACTCACTACCCACCACAACACGTTTATGAACCCCCTCCTCAATATAGTTCTGAACCACCCTACTCACAAGCCCCTTTTCACCGTTCACCTTCCTATGACCCTTATCATCATCCACCATACCAACCACCTTATGAACCATGTATGGAACCACCCCAATTCCAACCCAATTACTCCTAAGAACCACCACCTCTATATACATAATGTCCATATCCATCAATCCAAGAGCCTTATGACCCTACTTATAATATCCAAGCGGAACAAAAGTCAAGGGATAATTTCAAGGAGACACTGGATCAATTTCAAGCAGTCGTTCATCAATTGGAGCGAGCAGTAGGTGATTTAGCCTCTCGACATTTTGACACTCAAAGTTCTCCCATGGTTACATGTGGAGAATCAATAAGAGAGCGTAGCATGAAGGAGACACTAGAAACTCCAATGGACAATGAGGAATATACCTTTGTATTGGAACAAGTGGAGGAAACCGTAATAGCTGAAGAAGAGGAAGTGGCCGAAGACTTTGGAGATGCGAAACCTCCACGGGAAAGTCCAGTCATAGAGCCTCCTTCCAAGATGTTTGATGTTGATGTTGAGGAGGGTGTACAACCTCCAAGGCATATCATGGTTGAAGACTTGGAAGAGGTTGATCAAGAGATGGAGATTCAAGAAGAAGAAGCACAACCTCCCATGACCTTGGTAAGCAATGAAGAAGAAATTGAATCGGAAGAAAGCTACCAAAAGGAAGAGGTTGAAATTGAAGAAGTTTGCAAAGAGGTGGAAGTTGTCAGAGAAGAGCACAAGGGAGTGGAGCTTGCAAGATCATTAGAAACACCTCTCCCAAGGCCATTACCGTCCAACACAACGTTCAAGTGGGTAAAATTCTTATCCTTGACCTTTAGTTTCCCACTTGAATATGGGCTACTGAAGATGAATGGTCAACTTGGAGCTATCTGTGGCTTTAAGAGTAAGAGGGAGATGGTCAGTGGAAAGAGTTGTCCTGCAAGGTTCAATATGGTTGCATGCTCCAAGTTGAAATGCAAGGGTTGGTGTAGAGCTCGAATAAATGGGTCTAGGAAGCTGTTTGGATGCCTTAGTGAGAATTCAGATTGCTTACCACCCGGATGGAATCATGATGATCAACTTGAAGACGGGTGTAGAATCAAGATTTGAGATCCGGGAATATATAAGGATCAATTTTGGGAGCTCAAAGCTTGTGAAGAACTCCATCAAAGCTTGAGGAATTTACCTGGTATTGATAGAGCTTATTGGAGGTCCAAGCATTGGTGGAAGTTTCGAGACGAGTTCAAGCACAAGCCACCATGACAAGGAGCTCACCAAATGTCCAACTTAAGGACAATAACTAAAATTGCTAGGTGGGAGACAACCCACCATGATATGATCGTTCTTTTCTCTCTTCTTAGTTTTCTTTTTCAGTGACTCTTCTCATTATTAGTACATATAGTTTGCATCTTCATCTGCATATTGCATAAGTAATAATAATAATAATAAAATAAAAAAATAAAAAAATATGAGAAAAATTGGACAGAAAGTTGCGTGGGAGCTGTGCAGGAAGTGTGCTTTACGCACAAACAACACCACACGTGCGCGTCAATTGCGGTTTTGGCAAACCACGCGTACGCATCACTGACGCGCACGCGTGGCCATGAAAATCGACGTAAAAAGGTGTTTGGCTGAAGTTTGTGATGGCCTAGCGCTGGCATCATGCTGGAAGCACAAATTCACCCACGCGTACGCGTCCCTGATGCGTACGCGTCACTTTCACTTTATGGTCATCCACGCGTGCGCGTGCCTGACGCGCACGCGTCGCATGCAATTTTGGCCACATCGCGAAGCAAATAGAGAGTTGTGCGTGCGCAGGGCTGGCCTCGCGCGTCTAGCACGACGAGTGGTCACGCGTACGCGTGACCGATGCTTACGCATCATTTGTGATTCTACTCACCCACGCGTACGCGTCGCGTCCCGTTTTCCATCTTACTCCTTTCTTCTCTCCCTTCTTATTCTTTCCTCCTTCCTTTCTTCTTCCTTTTCTTCTCCTTGTCTTTTCTATACTTGTTGTTTTCACATTTGTGTTAAAATTCTCTTACTCAAATGTTGCATATTTTTTTGCATTATTTTGGGTGCACCTTAACTTATTTGCTATTTAGTTGACATGCCCTGCGCTTCTATCTATTTCTCACTTACATGTTGTAGCTACCATGTAGTTGAGAACCTTATTATTTGGCACTAGCCCACATATGTTTTATTTCTTTTCATATCTTTGCTTGTGGGTTCTGTCCCTTCTCTTTTCTCTACTTTCAGGATGGCCACCAAGAAGGGAAACGAAACACTTCTAATTGGAGCAATAAACTAGTCTGCCGCAGAATCTTTGGAGAAAAAGCATCAGTTGGAACCACCCTTCCACTTGCACATCTTTGCACGCACCAAGGACGGTGCAATGTTTAAGTGTTGGGAGGTCGATACTAACTTCCGGTGGTTAATACTTTCTGACTCAACACTGATGTTTAATTTTCTTTATTGAATTAGTTATTGCATTTGCATATTTGATTGCATGTTTGTTTGATTTTGTGCATATTTTATTACTACTTGGTTGAAGTAATGACTTCTTTTTCAAGAAACTATTTTATAGCATTTCACTAATTTGAATTGAAATTTTTATTGAACTTGTTTGAAGAAATATTATTTTGGAACATGGTTTAGAGCTCGAACACACAAAACCTGTGAGATTTTGAGCTTATTTGATTGGTTGCATTTTATCAACCAATATTTTATTTTATTTTCCTTCCTGATTTTATGCATCATGCGCACGCGTCGTTCTGCAGAAAATCCAGCGTATTAGAAATCGCAACCATCAATTTCTGGGCTGTTTCTTGCCCAGTTTTCAGCCCAGAAAACACAGATTTGAGGCTGCTGGTGCACGAAATTGTGATCTCTACTTTTCACAACTCAAACAATCCCCGGTAATGGCTCCAAAAACTTGGTGCTCAATACCATGGTCTAAACATAATTTCACAACTTCGCACAACTAACCAGCAAGTGCACTGGGTCGTCCAAGTAATAAATCTTACGCGAGTAAGGGTCGATCCCACGGAGATTGTTGGTATGAAGCAAGCTATGGTCACCTTGTAAATCTCAGTCAGGCAGATTCAAATGGTCATGAATGATATATGAATAAAGCATAAAGATAGAGATACTTATGTAATTCATTGGTGAGAACTTCAGATAAGCGTATGGAGATGCTTTGTCCCTTCCGTCTCTCTGCTTTCCTACTGTCTTCATCCAATCCTTCTTACTCCTTTCCATGGCAAGCTGTATGTTGGGTATCACCGTTGTCAGTGGCTACAGTCCCGTCCTCTCAGTGAAAATGTTCAACGCACCCTGTCACGGCACAGCTAATCATCTGTCGGTTCTCAATCAGGTTGGAATAGAATCCATTGATTCTTTTGCGTCTGTCACTAACGCCCAGCCTTCAGGAGTTTGAAGCTCGTCACAGTCATTCAATCATTGAATCCTACTCAGAATACCACAGACAAGGTTTAGACCTTCCGGATTCTCTGGAATGCCGCCATCAATTCTAGCTTATACCACGAAGATTCTGATTAAGGAATCCAAGAGATAAACATTCAAGCCTTGTTTGCTTGTAGAACGGGAGTGGTTGTCAGGCACGCGTTCATAAGTGAGAATGATGATGAGCGTCACATAATCATCACATTCATCATGTTCTTGGGTACGAATGAATATCTTAGAATAAGAACAAGCTGAATTGAATAGAAGAACAATAGTAATTGCATTAATACTCGAGGTACAGCAGAGCTCCACACCTTAATCTATGGTGTGCAGAAACTCCACCGTTGAAAATACATAAGAACAAGGTTCAGGCATGGCCGTGAGGCCAGCCCCTTGATCTAAGATAGCATAAGACTAAAGATAGCTACCCAGATGAAAATACAATAGTAAAAGGTCCTATTTGTAGAGAACTAGTAGCTTAGGGTTTACAAATGTGAGTAAATGACATAAAAATCCACTTCCGGGCCCACATGGTGTGTGCTTAGGCTGCTCATTGAAGATTTCATGTGTAGAGACTTTTCTTGGAGTTAAACGCCAGCTTTTGTGCCAGTTTGGGCGTTTAACTCCCATTCTTGTGCCAGTTCCGGCGTTTAACGCCGGGCAGTTTTGAGCTGATTTAGAACGCCAGTTTGGGCCATCAAATCTCGGGCAAAGTATAGACTATTATACATTGCTGGAAAGCTCAGGATGTCTACTTTCCAACGCCGTGAAGAGCGCGCCAATTGGGCTTCTGTAGCTCCAGAAAATTCACTTCGAGTGCAGGGAGGTCAGAATCCAACAGCATCTGCAGTCCTTTTTAGTCTCTGAATCAGATTTTTGCTCAGGTCCCTCAATTTCAGCCAGAAAATACCTGAAATCATAGAAAAATACACAAACTCATAGTAAAGTCCAGAAAAGTGAATTTTAACTAAAAACTAATAAAAATATACTAAAAACTAACTAAAACATACTAAAAACATACTAAAAACAATGCCAAAAAGCGTATAAATTATCCGCTCATCACAACACCAAACTTAAATTGTTGCTTGTCCCCAAGCAACTGAAAACCAAATAAGATAAAAAGAAGAGAATATTCAATGAATTCCAAAAACATCTATGAAGATCAGTATTAATTAGATGAGCGGGGCTTTTAGCTTTTTGCCTCTGAACAGTTTTGGCATCTCACTCTATCCTTTGAAATTCAGAATGATTGGCTTCTATAGGAACTCAGAATCTAGATAGTGTTGTTGATTCTCCTAGTTAAGTATGATGATTCTTGAACACAGCTACTTTATGAGTCTTGGCCGTGGCCCAAAGCACTCTGTCTTCCAGTATTACCACCGGATACATACATGCCACAGACACATAATTGGGTGAACCTTTTCAGATTGTGACTCAGCTTTGTTAGAGTCCCCAATTAGAGGTGTCTAGGGTTCTTAAGCACACTCTTTTTGCCTTGGATCACAACTTTTTTTTTATTCACTGCTTTTTCTTGCTTCAAGAATCATTTTTATGATTTTTCAGATCCTCAGTAACATGTCTCCTTTTTCATCATTCTTTCAAGAGCCAATCATTCATGAACCACAAATTCAAAAGACATATGCACTGTTCAAGCATACATTCAGAAAACAAAAGCATACATTCAAAATTCATGCAATTCTTCTCTTTTTCAATTTAGAACATTTTTCATTTAAGAAAGGTGATGGATTCATAGGACATTCATAACTTTAAGGCATAGACACTAAGACACTAATGATCATGTAATAAGACACAAACATGGATAAACATAAGCATAAAATTTGAAAAACAAGAAAATAAAGAACAAGGAAATTAAAGAACGGGTCCACCTTAGTGATGGCGGCTTGTTCTTCCTCTTGAAGATCTTGAGCTCCTCAATGTCTCTTCCTTGCCTTTGTTGCTCCTCTCTCATGATTCTTTGATCTTCTCTAATTTCATGGAGGAGAATGGAATGTTCTTGGTGCTCCACCCTTAGTTGTCCCATGTTGGAACTTAATTCTCCTAGGGAGGTGTTGATTTGCTCCCAATAGTTTTGTGGAGGAAAGTGCATCCCTTGAGGTATCTCAGGGATTTCATGATGAGTGGGATCTCTTGTTTGCTCCATCCTTTTCTTAGTGATGGGCTTGTCCTCATCAATGGGGATGTCTCCCTCTATGTCAACTCCAACTGAATAACAGAGGTGACAAATGAGATGAGGAAAGGCTAACCTTGCCAAGGTAGAGGACTTGTCTGCCACCTTATAAAGTTCTTGGGCTATAACCTCATGAACTTCTACTTCTTCTCCAATCATGATGCTATGAATCATGATGGCCCGGTCTATAGTAACTTTGGACCGGTTGCTAGTGGGAATGATTGAGCGTTGGATAAACTCCAACCATCCCCTAGCCACGGGTTTGAGGTCATGCCTTCTCAGTTGAATCGGCTTCCCTCTTGAATCTCTCTTCCATTGATCGCCCTCTTCACAAATGTCTATGAGGACTTGGTCCAACCTTTGATCAAAGTTGACCCTTCTAGTGTAAGGGTGTTCATCTCCTTGCATCACGGGCAAGTTGAATGCCAACCTTACATTTTCCGGACTAAAATCTAAGTATTTCCCCCGAACCATTGTAAGCCAATTCTTTGGGTCCAGGTTCACACTTTGATCATGGTTCTTGGTGATCCATGCATTGGCATAGAACTCTTGAACCATTAAGATTCTGACTTGTTGAATGGGGTTGGTAAGGACTTCCCAAACTCTTCTTCGGATCTGATGTCGGATCTCCGGATATTCACTCTTTTTGAGTTTGAAGGGACCTCGGGGATCACCTTCTTCAAGGCCACAACTTCATAGAAGTGGTCTTGATGCACCCTTGAGATGAATCTCTCCATCTCCCATGACTCGGAGGTGAAGGCTTTTGCCTTCCCTTTCCTCTTTCTAGAGGTTTCTCTGGCCTTAGGTGCCATAAATGGTTATGGAAAAACAAAAAGCAATGCTTTTACCACACCAAACTTAAAAGGTTTGCTCGTCCTCGAGCAAAAGAAGAAAGAAGAGAGTAGAAGAAGAAGAAATAGAGGAGATAGAGATGGCTTTTGTGGTTTGGCCAAAGGGGGAGAAGTAGTGTTTAGGTTGTGTGAAAATGAAGGAGTGAAGATGGGTTTATATAGGGGTGGAGAGAGGGGTAGGGTTCGGCTATGGGAGGGTGGGTTTGGGAGGGAAAGTGGTTTGACTTTGAATGGTGAAGTAGGTGGGGTTTTATGAAGGATGGATGTGAGTGGTGAAGAGAAAGATGGGATTTGATAGGTGAGGGGTTTTTGGGGAAGGGTGGTTGAGGTGATTGGTGAATGGGTGAAGAAGAAGAGAGAGGGTGGTGGGGTAGGTGGGGATCCTGTGGGGTCCACAGATCCTGAGGTGTCAAGGAAAAGTCATCCCTGCACCAAGTGGTGAGCAAAAATGCTCTCTATGCCAATTCTGGTGTTAAACGCCGGGCTGGTGCCCATTTCTGGCATTTAACGCCAACTTCTTGCCCTTTTCTGGCATTTAATGCCAGTCTGGTGCCCCTTTCTGGCGTTAAACGCCCATTTGCTGCCCTTACTGGCGTTTAAACGCCAGTAAGGCCTTCCTCCAGGGTGTGCTATTTTTCTTTCTATTTTTCATTCTATTTTTGCTTTTTCAATTGATTTTGTGACTTCCCATGATCATCAACCTACAGAAAACATAAAATAACAGAGGAAAATATATAATTATAACATTGGGTTTCCTCCCAACAAGCGCTTCTTTAATGTCAGTAGCTTGACAGAGGGCCCCCATGGAGCCTCACAGATACTCAGAGCAATGTTGGAACCTCCTAACACCAAACTTAGAGTTTGAATGTGGGGGTTCAACACCAAACTTAGAATTTGGTTGTGGCCTCCCAACACCAAACTTAAAGTTTGACTGTGTGGGCTCTGTTTGACTCTGTTTTGAGAGAAGCTCTTCATGCTTCCTCTCCATGGTGACAGAGGGATATCCTTGAGCCTTAAACACAAAGGATTCTTCATTCACTTGAATGATCAATTCTCCTCTGTCAACATCAATCACAGCCTTTGCTGTGGCTAGGAAGGGTCTACCAAGGATGATGGATTCATCCATGCACTTCTCAGTCTCTAGGACTATGAAATCAGTAGGGATGTACTGGTCTTCAATTTTTACCAGAACAACCTCTACAAGTCCATAAGCTTGTTTTCTTGAATTGTCTGCCATCTCCAATGAGATTCTTGCAGCTTGCACCTCAAAGATCCCTAGCTTCTCCATTACAGAGAGAGGCATGAGGTTTATACTTGACCCTAGGTCACACAGAGCCTTCTTGAAGGTCATGGTGCCTATGGTACAAGGTATTGAGAACTTCCTAGGATCCTGTCTCTTTTGAGGTAATATCTGCCTAGACAAGTCATCCAGTTCTTTGGTGAGCAAAGGGGGTTCATCCTCCCAAGTCTCATTACCAAATAACTTGTCATTTAGCTTCATGATTGCTCCAAGGTATTTAGCAACTTGCTCTTCAGTGACATACTCATCCTCTTCAGAGGAAAAATACTTATCAGAGCTCATGAATGGCAGAAGTAAATCAAATGGAATCTCTATGGTCTCAGTGTGAGTGATGGTGTGGAAAGCGATCCAACACAAAACTCACCGGCAAGTGTACCGGGTCGCATCAAGTAATAATAACTCACAAGAGTGAGGTCGATCCCACAGGGATTGAAGGATTGAGCAATTTTAGTTTAGTGGGTGATTTAGTCAAGCGAATCCAGTTTTGGTTGAGTGATTTGTGTTTAACAGAAATTAAATGACAGTAAATGTAAATGGGGAAGGGAGGAGTGCAGTAAAATAAAGAACAGAAAAGTAAAAGTGCAGAAGCTTAAAGAGCAAGAAAGTAAATGACTGAAACTTAAAGTGCAAGAAACTTAAACTGCAGTAACTTAAATGGCAAGAAAGATAAATTGCTAGAAGATAAAAGGGAATTAAGGAGTGGGATTGCAAGATCTAAACAAAGAAAAAGTAACTTGCAGTAATGAAGGTAGCAGAAATTGAATTGGATGCAAACAGAAATTTAAACAGCAAGGAAATTAAAGTGCAGTAAAGGTTCACAGAAGAACCAAAAGTGATCTCAGGATCCCAAGGGCTTAGGTAGCAGAGCCTAAAACCCAATTTCCTTCCCAGATCTGAAGTTACTAAGCAATTGACAGAAAATAAAAGAAGAAGCAATAGAAGAACAGAATTGGAATTCAATTATGCAGAAATCAAAGTGCAAAGAGTTTGAATGGGAATTGGGACAGAATTTCCCCAATTTCACACACCCAATACTCAGAAAACAGAAGAGTAGAATTGCCCAAGGGAATTGAGGAAGGAGATCAATCAATTCTCCCTTGATCCTCTTAAGTCTCGGCCAATTCTCTCAAGAACAATTCCAAGAGAGTCAAAGCTCCAAAGGAATGTGAAAGTGAAAATTCAAAAGCCAAGGTAAAAGTAAAAATTCAAAAGTGAGCATAAAGGTAGCTCAAAAGGTTCTAATTACATCAAACTAAGTCCTATTTATACACTTTCTATTCTTGGATAATGGGATTTGGATGGGCTTTTCGATTGGTGAAGAAATGAATTAAAATGGGAATTTAATTTGAATTTTCGGCCCATGAAATCCACTCCCAGGAGGCTGCCCTGCCCTTGTGGAGGGCAGGGCAAGAAATTGATGCTTGGTGCTTGGAGTTGGTGCGGCCATGATGCGTCTTGGTGCTGCGTGGTGCGCGTCTGGCAAGAGGTTGGTGCGCCAGAGGCTGCCCTGCCCGCGCCAAGGGCGGGGCAGAAAATGTTGATGCGCCAGGATGAGGAATGCGCGCGTGCGCGCGATGCACGTTGGTGCGCGGGACGCTGCCCTGCCCGTGCCAAAGGCAGGGCAGGAATGGTTTTGGTGCGCCAAGGGGCGTTTGTGCGCGCAGATGGTGCTGCCAGGGGGCGTTTGTGCGCGCGGATGGGGCTTCTTGATGCGCACACTCACGATTCTGCCCTGCCCGCGCCAAGGGCAGGGCAATGATCCTTCCTTCATGGCCCGTGTTCGAAACTGGGCGGAGGCATGCACGCTAATTATTTTCTTGGTTTCTTGGCATGCTAGTCACCCTTAGTCTTTGGCTTCCTCATGGTTCTTTGTTCGAACCTTGTGGCTTGCATTGTTGACATTTTTTCCTTGATTTTCTTCCTCATGGAGCCCGATCCTGCTCTCCACAAGGGCAGGGCAGAGTTGCCTTTCTTGGTTCGGTCACTTAATGCTGCCCTCCTAGAGGGCATTCTGCCCTTGTGGAGGGCAATGTTGCTTCCTCCATTGTAATGCGGCACGCTTCTCTCCTCTTTGGCTACGCTTTCCTTTTCTTGTGTCACGCTTCTTAGGCCACGCTTTTCATTTTCTTTTCTTTTCTTCACCTAAAATAAACCAAACAACCACTCAAAGTATCACTAAATTCAAGAGGCTTATAAATCAATTAAAATTCAATTAAAATGAGCTCAAACCTCAATGATTAACATTAAATTCATGGTGGTTGCTTGATTTAAAGAAGTTATGCATTTTCACTCCAAATCACTAACTTAGGATGCAAGAAAGTGCATAAATGCTAACATAACAAGTGAAATTAGCTTGAAAAATGGGTATATGATGACTTGTCATCAGTGAGCCTCAAATTCCCATGGTTCCTCATTGGGGAACTCATTGGAGGCCAGTGGACGTCCATTGAGGTCTTCCTCAGTGGCGTTCACTGCCTCTTCCTCCTCTCCTAGTTTGGCCATGTAGGTCATGTTAATGGCCTTGCATTCTCCTTTTGGATTCTCTTCTGTATTGCTTGGAAGAGTACTAGGAGGGAGTTCAGTAATTTTCTTGCTCAGCTGTCCCACTTGTGCCTCCAAGTTCCTAATGGAGGACCTTGTTTCAGTCATGAAACTTTGAGTGGTTTTGATTAGATCAGAGACCATGGTTGCTAAGTCAGAGTGGCTCTGCTTAGAATTCTCTGTCTGTTGCTGAAGAGATGATGGAAAAGGCTTGCCATTGCTAAACCTGTTTCTTCCACCATTATTGTTGTTGAAACCTTGTTGAGGTCTCTGTTGATCCTTCCATGAGAGATTTGGATGAATTCTCCATGAAGAATTATAAGTGTTTCCATAGGGTTCTCCCATGTAATTCACCTCTTCCATTGAAGGGTTCTCAGGATCATAAGCTTCTTCTTCAGATAAAGCGTCCTTAGTACTGCCTGGTGCAGCTTGCATTCCAGACAGACTTTGAGAAATCAAATTGACTTGCTGAGTCAATATTTTGTTTTGAGCCAGTATGGCATTCAGAGTATCAATCTCAAGAACTCCTTTCTTCTGATTTGTCCCATTGTTCACAGGATTCCTTTCAGAAGTGTACATGAATTGGTTATTTACAACCATTTCAATTAGTTCTTGAGCTTCTGTAGGCGTCTTCTTCAGATGAAGAGATCCTCCAGCACAGCTATCCAAAGACATCTTGGACAGTTCAGACAGACCATCATAGAAAATGCCTATGATGCTCCATTCAGAAAGCATGTCAGAGGGACACTTTCTGATCAATTGTTTGTATCTTTCCCAAGCTTCATAGAGAGATTCACCTTCCTTCTGTCTGAAGGTTTGGACTTCCACTCAAAGCTTACTCAATTTTTGAGGTGGAAAGAACTTTGCCAAGAAGGCATTGACTAGCTTTTTCCAAGAGTTCAGGCTTTCTTTAGGTTGTGAGTCCAACCATATCCTAGCTCTGTCTCTTATAGCAAAAGGGAATAGCATAAGTCTGTAGACCTCAGGGTCAACCCCATTGGTCTTGACAGTGTCACAGATTTGCAAGAATTCAGCTAAAAACTGATGAGGATCTTCCAATGGAAGTCCATGGAACTTGCAATTCTGTTGCATTAGAGAAACTAATTGAGGCTTAAGCTCAAAGTTGTTTGCTCCAATGGTAGGGATAGAGATGCTTCTCCCATAGAAGTCGGGAGTAGGTGCAGTAAAGTCACCCAGCACCTTCCTTGCATTGTTGGCAATGTTGTTGTTTTCGGCTGCCATGGGTTCTTCTTCTTTGAAGATTTCTGTTAGGTCCTCTACAGAGAGTTGTGCCTTAGCTTCTCTTAGCTTTTGCTTCAAGGTCCTTTCAAGTTCAGGGTCAGCCTCAACAAGAATGCTTTTGTCTTTGCTCTTGCTCATATGAAAGAGAAGAGAACAAGAAAATATGGAATCCTCTATGTCACAGTATAGAGATTCCTTGAGGTGTCAGAGGAAAAGAAAAATAGAAGGAGAGGTAGAAGAATTCGAACTTATCAAAAGAGATGGAGTTCGAATTGTTCATTGAGGAGGAGTGTTAGTCCATAAATAGAAGGATGTGAGAAGAGGGGAAGAAATTTTCGAAAATTAAGTAAAAGATTTTAAAAATATTTTGAAAAAACTCTAATTGATTTTCGAAAACCATGAGCGGAAAAGAAATCAAGTGATTTTTGAAAAAGATTTTGAAATTAGAAATAAAAAAGATATGTTTGAAAACTATTTTGAAAAAGATGTGATTAAAAAGATATGATTGAAAAGTTATGGTTTTAAAAAGATGTGATTGAAAAGATATGATTTGAAAAACAATTTAAAAAGATTTGATTTTAAAAATTAATGACTTGGCTAACAAGGAAAGATATGATTCAAACATTAAACCTTTCTCAACAGAAAAGGCAACATGCTTGTCCCCAAGCAAGAAAAGAATCATGCAATAGAAATTGACAATCCAAGGTAAGAAGAGTAGCAAGTTAATGTTCATGGCAAGCTAGTTTTCTATGCATGCTACAATCACAAAAGAGATGTAAATGATTGATGCTTCTATCTAGCTCATTTTATGAAATCTTTTTCTTATGATTCTTCCTTGAAACAAGCTTTTGAATTTTTTTTTTCTTCTTCTCTTTTTTTTTAGCTTCTCCTTTTGGGTGCTTTGCCCCATGAGTTAATAACAAAGCTACGACTTCTAAATGCTTTGTTTTCAAGTATTACCACTTGATACATAAGCACCACAAGCATTTAATTAGAGGACTTCATTAAGCTCATCTTTTTTTTCTTTTCTTGGCTCTCTAATCATTGATGCTCAGAACCTTGAGCTTTGAGGGAGTGCTTTTGCACTTGAGCCTAGCCTTGACTTCTAAGTGTTTTGTTTTCAAGCATTTGGCTTGATACATAAACACCACAAGCACTTAGCAAATAAATTGCCATTGGTACTCAGAGCCTTCAACTTTCTCATTCTTTCCCTTTTTCTTTTCTTGCTTTAATTGTATTTGCTTCTTCAAGGTTTTCATGATTTTAAAAGATTTCACAAAATGTACTAGATGAAAAACTTCAATTAAATAAAATCCAATGCAATTGAGCAACAATTAATCATACTAGCTTTCCAATACTTGTATGCATATGCTAAAATCTTCTTTAATGCCTTGTTTGTTTATGATCATGATGCTTTTTTTTGCTTTTGAACTCACAAAACTCAAGTTGGTAGTCATAATGGTACAGCACCATGTTGTAAATCAAATTCAAGCTATGCTTTTTCATACACACATGTATACAGAGAAGGTAAAGACAATCATGCAGTTTATGAAACAAATGAGAGGAAAAGGAACTTTACAACCTTGTAGTTCGTCTTCTCTATTGTTGTCATTTTCCTCCCATTTTCCTCCTTCCCATACCAAACTCAGAATGCTTGTTCATCCTCAAGCAATAATTAGAACAATGGCTATGGGGCTAAGATGGATCATGAATGTCTTACACAATGAAATGTTAGTAGTACATGTGTTTCAAGCAAGCAAAATTGAGGATAACAATCAAGGCACGGAGAAACAAAAACACTATGATTGCAAACATAAGATGGTGTGCATGATACATTGCATGAAAAATATAAGTGGCACACCAAACTTAGTGTGACACTTTCACTTGGAATTGATGCACGTATCTTGTAAGGATTGGAATCAAATTTTGTTGCATAGCAACACCAAACTTAGAATGCAACCATATGTGAATTTATTTGAACTAAAACTAAACAAAAGAAACTGTTATTTGTTGAATACAATCACCAAGTGAAGAATCTATCATGAGTAAGGATTTTTGGGTGATGTATTAACAAACACAGTTAATAAAAGAAAGCATTAAAAACAAGGAAATGACTAAAACAATCAAGAAAACTAAAATTGTCTAACTAAAAAATATAACACTGTAGCGGCATTATGATTATGTAAACAAGTGGTGTTGCTTGAATGAATTGCATAGAAAAATAAGTGGCACACCAAACTTAGAATCTTGGTGCGTCACTTTCATTTTTGATTTGATGCAATCATCCAAAAAGATTGAAAACAATTTGTTGCAAGGCAACACCAAACTTAGAATGTAATCATATGCCAATTTATTGAAATTTAAACAAACCACAAAAAGAAAACAAAGCAGAGAAGAAATGTTACCTACGGTTGGGTTACCTCCCAACAAGTGCTCTTTTAGTGTCATTAGCTTGACATGTTGTTATTCACTTTCTTCCTCTTCTTCCAATTGGTTAAGAGGAATGACTTCAAGGGGGGAGAAGTTTCAGCTTTTGTCCCCTTTCTTGGTTTCCTCTCAGCAAGCTTCCTTTTGAATTTGGCTTGATTGAGCTTGCTTTTAGGGACAGGCTTGGTGCTTTTGTTAGTTGCCTTCACTTCTTGGATGTTAAGACATGGTTGCTGTGTGATTTTTGGAGTTTGATCTTCATCAAGAGTTCCTTGCAGTGATGGTTCAATGATCCCTTCCTTCATGTGATTTTCTGCTTCACTTGAGTTTGACTTCTCTTGAGTGTCTTCCTCCCTTTCTTCTTCATGATTTTCCATTAATGCCTCTGGGAGGGAATCTTTATGTTTTATTGTCACCTCAAGTGGCTCTTGTGAATGTAAAAGTTCAGGATCAAATGCCTCCTCCACCTCATTTTTCATTAAAATTTTGCTTGACACAGAGGCTTCCTCATCTTGCCTTTCCACTTTCTTCGTTGCTCTCAACAATTGAGCTGTGTGCACTTCCATGTTTGTGAAGAAGTTCTCTTTTCTTTTCCATAATTTCTTTTCCTCCTCCCAACATCTTTTGAGCATGGACTCAATCCTTGAGAGTCCTTGGCTTGTGGAAGTTTGTGTTGGTGCATAGTTAATTGATGAAGAATTTTCAAATGAGAAACTGGGAAGTGAGGGTGGATAATTTTTCATGTGATTTGACTGCTCAGAATTTGCAGTTTCTTGGTGATACTCCCATCCACCATGAGGATAATGATATGAATCATTTTGTGGTGGTGGTTGGTATCCCTCATAATTCTCTTGCTCATCTTGGGGTTCTGAAGCAGACCTCCATGGATTGGAGTGCTCAGAATTTGTGTCTTCCTGGTGATATTCCCAACCATAATTAGAATACTGACTTGAATCATATTGTGATGGCGGGCAATATCCCATGAAGTTTGTTTGACTAAAAGATGAGGTGAACTCCATTTGAATTTTGAAAAACACAACACCAAGAAAAATTGAAATTACTCATATCAGAGATGAGAATTTCTTAGTGAGGCAAAAACTCAAACACCTTGGTTTCACTTTAAAACAGAGAATAAAAACAAAAAAATGCTTGATCTAGACTTCTCACCCACTTAATCATTGTTGATCTAATTAATCCCCGGCAACGGCGCCAAAAACTTGATGGTGTTTTTGTGGAAAAATGAATTTCCAACACACAAATCCAACCGGCAAGTATACCGGGTCGCATCAAGTAGTAATAACTCACAAGAGTGAGGTCGATCCCACAGGGATTGATGGATCAAGCAATTTTAGTGGGTGATTAGTTTAGTCAAGCTAACATTGAGTGAATTGTGTGAAGTTGATCAACAGAAAGTAAATTGCAAGGAATTTAAAAGATGCAGAAAATAAAAATGGCAAGTAACTTAAAGAGCAAGAAATGTAAATTGCAAGAATCTTAAATGACAAGAATTGTAAATTGCATTAAATGTAAATGGGGAGTGGGTGCTGGAAATTAAAGGAAGCAATAAATCAAGCAACTGAAAATTTAAATTGCAGGCAGAATAAAAGGATTTTGGGAGCTGGGATTCAAGAAATTCAACAAGAGAATGTAAGGAGCAATCAAGCAGAAAAGTAACTTGCAACAAATCTTAAACAGAAAGTAGAATTGCTTGAAGAAGCAAACAGAAATTAAATTCAGTTTAATTGCCAAATGAGATTGAAGATCTCAGGAAATCAAAGAGACTAGAAAACAAGTCTAGATCTCAATTCCTTCCTTGATCCAACCAAGAACAATCGCAGAAGAGAAGAAAGATGAAAGCAGTGAAAGAAACTTCAGATCCAATTTCTCAATTTCCTCAATTATGCAGAAGAACACAAATGAATTTCAGATCAAAGATTGGAACAGAATTCCTCCAACCTCAATCCAAAATTTCAAAACAAGAGAAAGACTAAAGAGAGAGCTATCAAATCCTAATGGAGCCGGCCTCCTTACAAAGATGGAAATGATGCCTTATATAGGCTTTACAAAATAAAATGAAAATGAAATTAAAACAAATTACAAAAATGAAAATCCTAATTTAATTAATCCATGTGCCTTTGAGTGATGATGTGGGCTTTGCTTGCTTTGGATTTGAGGAGAAATGGGTTTGGTTGGCCTTGATTCAATTTGGAGAGGAATTGAATTTAAATGGAATTTTGGTTGGATTTTTGGCCCATGAGTGTTTGCTTCCAATTTGCTTCCAGGAGGCTGCCCTGCCCTTGTGGAGGGCAGGGCAGAAAATGTTGCTTGCGCCCTTGGTGCGTGCGTGATGCGGGCTTGGAGTGTGAAGATGCTGCCCTGCCCTTGTGGAGGGCAGGGCAATGTTGCCTTGCATGTGTGTCTTGCGCACTCACTTCCTTGGACCGTATCATGATGCGCTCCTCACTCCTCTTAGGTGCTTGGTTCGAAAATTGGTGAAAGCACTTGAGGAGTAATTTTTTCATGATTTTCCATGAAGAGCACGACATTGCCCTGCTCTCCAAGAGAGCAGGGCAGAAAATTGAGCGCCACTTTGTTTTGGAGTGAGGCTCCAGCTTCGAGCCTTGATGGAAGCATTTTGGTTTATTTTCGCTTGTTTTTGGCCCTTAAAGATGCCTCTCGTTTCTGCCTAAATTGTATGCCAAATATGGATTGCTATATATCGTTGGAAAGCTCTGAATGTCAGCTTTCCAACGCAACTGGAAGCACATCAATTGGACGTCTGTAGCTCAAGTTATAGCCCTTTGAAGTAGGCATGGTCATGCTGTGTGCGGCCAGATTTTAACTTAGCGAAAATTCTTGCTTCCAACCTCACTTTGCATCACGATTCTGCCCTGCCCTTGGCAAGAGCAGGGCAGTGTGCGTGCTGGCTGCTTCTTTCTTTCTTTTGGTCATGGGCCACGCTTTTAAAAGCGTGGCCTAAGGCTCCAAAGTGTACCCCAACTTCAAAGTGTACCCCAAAGCTCTTTTTTTCTCCTTTTTTGTGCTTCTTTGCTTCTTTTTCTTCTTTTTTTCCTACAAGATTTATAAAATTAAAAGATTAAGAAAATATATCATTTAAGCAGAAAAGCATTCAATATTTAAGCACAAATTATCAATTTCTTGTATGAAAAAGCATAGAAAATGGGTATATGATGACTTGTCATCACAACATACTTGAAATGTTGAATCAAATCATTAATTGATAGCAAGTATTTTTGAAAATGGAAAGAAATTGATTTTGAAAAATATTTGATTGAAAAGATATGATTTGAAAAAGATTTGATTTTGAAAAAAATTTTGAAAACTTGAAAAAATTTGAATTAAAAACAGAATCTTCCCTCTTGTGCCATCCTGGCGTTAAACGCCCAGAATGGTATCCATTCTGGCATTTAACGCCCAAAACACTACCCTTTTGGGCGTTAAACACCCAACCAGGTAACCTGGCTGGCGTTTAAACGCCAGTTTGCCTTCTTCACTGGGCGTTTTGAACGCCCAGTTTTTTTTGTGTAATTCCTCTGCTGTATATTCTGAATCTTCAATTTTCTGTATTGTTGACTTGAAAAGACACAAATAAAAATTTTTTTTTGATTTTTAATAATGAGGAATAATCAAAATGCAACTAAAATCAAATAACAATGCATGCAAGACACCAAATTTAGCAGTTTGTATATTATTGACACTAACAAAATGAGAATGCATATGAGAAACAACAAAACACTCAAGTCAAGAGAATTCAAAGATCAGAGCAAGGAAATCATCAAGAACATCTTGAAGATCACTTAAGACACATGAATGAATGCAAGAAGAACAGAAACATGCAATTGATACCAAATTTAAAATGAGACACTAGACTCAACAAAAAACATGAGAATATTTTTGGTTTTTATGATTTTGTAATTTTTTTAGATTTTTCGAAAATTAAGTGGAAAAGAAAATAAAGGTATCAAAATTCTTAATGAGAATTCCAGGAATCATGCAATGTTAGTCTAAAGCTTCAGTCTAAAGTAATTAGACATGGCTAGCCAAGCTTCAGCAGGACATTACATTCAAGAGCTAAATTGATGAGAATCAATCAGCTTTGGTGATGATAAGAACATCACCTTGAAACACTAGAATTCATTCTTAAGAACTCTAAAGAAAAATGCCTAATCTAAGCAACAAGATGAACCGTCAATTGTCCAAACTCAACAATCCCCGGCAACGGCGCCAAAAACTCGGTGCACGAAATTGTGATCTCTACTTTTCACAACTCAAACAATCCCCGGTAATGGCTCCAAAAACTTGGTGCTCAATACCATGGTCTAAACATAATTTCACAACTTCGCACAACTAACCAGCAAGTGCACTGCATCGTCCAAGTAATAAACCTTACGCGAGTAAGGGTCGATCCCACGGAGATTGTTGGTATGAAGCAAGCTATGGTCACCTTGTAAATCTCAGTCAGGCAGATTCAAATGGTCATGAATGATATATGAATCAAGCATAAAGATAGAGATACTTATGTAATTCATTGGTGAGAACTTCAGATAAGCGTATGGAGATGCTTTGTCCCTTCCGTCTCTCTCAGTGAAAATGTTCAACGCACCCTGTCACGGCACGGCTAATCATCTGTCGGTTCTCAATCAGGTTGGAATAGAATCCATTGATTCTTTTGCGTCTGTCACTAACGCCCAGCCTTCAGGAGTTTGAAGCTCGTCACAGTCATTCAATCATTGAATCCTACTCAGAATACCACAGACAAGGTTTAGACCTTTCGGATTCTCTTGAATGCCGCCATCAATTCTAGCTTATACCACGAAGATTCTGATTAAGGAATCCAAGAGATAAACATTCAAGCCTTGTTTGCTTGTAGAACGGGAGTGGTTGTCAGGCACGCGTTCATAAGTGAGAATGATGATGAGCGTCACATAATCATCACATTCATCATGTTCTTGGGTACGAATGAATATCTTAGAATAAGAACAAGCTGAATTGAATAGAAGAACAATAGTAATTGCATTAATACTCGAGGTACATCAGAGCTCCACACCTTAATCTATGGTGTGCAGAAACTCCACCGTTGACAATACATAAGAACAAGGTTCAGGCATGGCCGTGAGGCCAGCCCCCTGATCTAAGATAGCATAAGACTAAAGATAGCTACCCAGATGAAAATACAATAGTAAAAGGTCCTATTTGTAGAGAACTAGTAGCTTAGGGTTTACAAAGATGAGTAAATGACATAAAAATTCACTTCCGGGCCCACTTGGTGTGTGCTTGGGCTGAGCATTGAAGATTTCATGTGTAGAGACTTTTCTTGGAGTTAAACGCCAGCTTTTGTGCCAGTTTGGGCGTTTAACTCCCATTCTTGTGCCAGTTCCAGCGTTTAACGCCGGACAGTTTTGAGCTGATTTGGAACGCCAGTTTGGGCCATCAAATCTCGGGCAAATTATGGACTATTATACATTGCTGGAAAGCCCAGGATGTCTACTTTCCAAAGCTGTTGAGAGCGCGCCAATTGGGCTTTTGTAGCTCCAGAAAATCTACTTCGAGTGCAGGGAGGTCAGAATCCAACAGCATCTGCAGTCCTTTTTAGTCTTTGAATCAAATTTTTGCTCAGGTCCCTTAATTTCAGCCAGAAAATACCTGAAATCACAGAAAAACACACAAACTCATAGTAAAGTCTAGAAAAGTGAATTTTAACTAAAAACTAATAAAAATATACTAAAAACTAACTAAAACATACTAAAAACATACTAAAAACAATGCCAAAAAGCGTATAAATTATCCGCTCATCAGCTGCAGAGTAGAGGGCTTATAGAGAACGCTTCTCATCACTCACTTTTCATATTTTAGATGTAGTTTTAGAGAGGGAGGCTCTCTCCTCTCTTTAGGATTTAGGATTCCTAGTTTCATGTTGTTAGATTGGATATTTACAGAGTTACTACCTCCACTGAGGACTTCATCATTCTAGTTTGCTCCTTACTTGTTACTTATTCTTCCATATCCTTAATCCTTGTTCAAAGTTACAATTGGATTGCTTTTATGAATTTAATTTTATTATTTATTTAATTGCTTCCAATTTTATTCCAATTATTATGTCTCTTTTCTATTCCTTTTTCATAACAAGGAAGATGGTATTAATGTTGATATTCTAGCTCCCAACTTGACTTGGAAGTTGATTAAGAGTGGACTCTTGATTTGGAATACTCAAGACTTAATTGGTAATTGAAAGTTGTTGGCTAGCACTCTAGTTACTAACGCTAATCATTCCCGAGGGAGAGGATTAGGACTTATGAATAGAAGTTGGCTCCCTACTTAACTTTCTTATATTAGATAAGGGATAACTCAGTAGAAACAACAATCAATTATTAACTGATCTTGGGAACGTCCAATAAGGATAGAACTTCCGATTAATCTTCTCCTAGTCAAGGCTTTTTATTGTTATTAATTTATTTTCTTTGGAATTTTCTTTTCTTATTTCTCAATCAAAAACCCCAATTTACACAACTCATAACCAATAATAAGAACACCTCCCTGCAATTCCTTGAGAGACGACCCGAGGTTTAAATACTTCGATTATCAATTTCACTAGGGGTTTGTTACTTGTGACAATCAAACTTTTGCATGAAAGGATTCTTTGTCGGTTTAGAAGTTATACTTTCAACGAGAACTTAATTGTGAAAATTCTAGACCGCGAGAGTCCGTTCGTCAATCACATGAAGGTGTTTGATGGTATGAGGCTTGTGAGTATAGTGGTTGAGGGCTATGTTAAGGACAGGTCTCATAGGGTTATGGTGGTTGTGGTTGATAACCACAAAGAGGTCCACCATAACCGTTGGATTTGTATACATCATGGTATGGTTCTTGCACATAGTATGTCGGAGGAGGTTGTTGCCATGAAGGTTGTCCATAAGCTTGAGGCTCCTCCCACCTTGGATTGTTCCATCCTTGATGCATGTTCTCAATGTAGTTTTCATTTCTTACAACATAGTTAGAACCAAACTCATAACCAAATGGGTGAGAAAGTGTCAAGAGAACATAAAAAAAAGTCTAATAAGAAACAAAGAGACAAAATCCTAACTACTAACTCAAATAAGCAAACAAACAAAGAGCAAACTATTCACAATATTAACATATGTAGAATAACCAATAACAAGCACACATTGCAATTCCCCGACAACGGCGCCAAAAACTTGATGTGAGGGAATTCACCGGTTAGGAATTTCACAAAGTAATTCCGTTGCTAGTATAGTCCAAACCAACAAATAACTCTCACAAAAAGTTTAGTTTTGGTTGTCACAAGTTCAACCAAATAAAAATAACCGAGAGTATTACTCCCGGGTCATTCTCCCTAGAAATTACAATCGAATGCTCAATTATTGATCATGAGTTTCACGGGAGTTTGCATATGAAAAGACTACAATCTAAATAACAAGAAATCTAAATGACAATAAAAGTAAATCAAACAACTAAAGATAACAAATAATAAAAAGAAGTATTCATGGCAAGGATTGAGAATTATGGTTTTCTATCCTAGTCATTAATCATAACACAATAATTATCAAGAGCTAAAGCCCATTATGTTATCTCCAACATTGGGAGAAAGTCTAATATGCCTAGTTAATTCCAATCCATATGTAATGTCAATAGAAACAATATTAACTAATCACTCTAGATCACTAATCTAGATTGGGTATTAATGACTCAAGAGTACCTAACATCTCTTTCCAAGTCAAGAATGGTCAAAATCTACTCTAAAGCTAAGCCAAGCATTTTTCCAAATACTTGGTGTGCAATAAAAGAAAGGCATATTAAATTTCAAGAAATATAAATTCTAAGGCTACCAATGCAAGAAGATAACAAAAACAACTCAATTAAACAATAAGAAACATTAAAATACATCAATTACATTAAAGGAAATTGAAATTAACAAGAGTTCACAAAACTAAAAAGTAGCTCAAAAGAAAAATTAACAAGAATAAATAAGAGAATAAAGATATAATAACAAGAAATGGCAAGGAAAACTAATTGAAAACAAGAATTAAAACCTAAATCTAAGAGACAACTGAACTAAGAACCCTAATTTCTGGAGAAAAAAGGGAGCTTCTCTCTCTAGAACTAACCTAAAGCATGTTTCTTACACTACTCTAATTGTGCCCCCCTTATTCCTTCTTGATTTCTGCCTTAAATAGCTTCAGAAATAAGTTGGATTTGGGCCTCCTTGAGCTCAGAAATCGCCCCCAGCGTGTTCCTTTAATGAGGTCACGTGACAAGTGTCACGCGTACACGTGGGTCATGCGTACGCGTGGCTTGGCGAATTTCCTTCCTCACGCGTACGCGTGAGTCATGCGTACGCGTGGCCATGGTTTTCCACCAAATCCTTATTTCTTCATGAATTCTCCATTTTGCATTCTTTTTCTTCTCTTCTTCAATCCAATCTTTGCCTTCTAGGCCTAAAATCACTAAACAAACACATCAAGGCATCAAATGGAATTAAAAAAAAATTAAATTTAGCAATTTAAGGGACTAAAAAGCATGTTTTCACTCTTAAGCATAATTTAGGAGAAATTCATAAAATCATGCTATTTCATTGAATTAATGTGTGTTAAGTTGATAAAATTCACTAAATTCAATACAAGATAAACCACAAAATTGGGTTTATCACAGACACAACAGCATCAGTATTTATCTTTTTCAAAGAACATAACAAATTTCAAATCCTTAGATTTGTGCTTTGGCTCTAAGAAACATTTCTAACCATTGATTCATAGCAGAAAAACTTTGCCACCACTTTCTTCATGTTACCCGAAATGGTGTAGTAGAGAGTAAGAGAAAATGTGAAGCAATTAACTTGCATGCAGATGGAAACAAATTACCTTTAGCCTCTGAATTTGCTTAGCATGCTTTTCATTATCTTGATTTGACATTAGCTTCCTTGATTAGCTTTTCCTTTCTTCCTCTTTGTTGTTTGAACACAAAAGTGAAACTCTCTCCCTTCTCGTGTTTATCCGTAGTGAACTCATGTTGGGGCTTAGCTTAGGGTTGCTTCCCTTTGTCTTGATTGGCATTGGGCTTGGTTTGTTTCCTTTTCATTCATCACCTTTAAAAGCTTTTGGTCTTATTAGTTTGGGCTGTGTTGTGAAATTTACAATCCACAAACCCTAAGTACCCAAAAATAAAATGATTATATGTCACGTATCACGTTAAGTCCGGGTAATTAGAGAATTATGAGGAATTACTTTCAAGCTGTTAGTCAAGTGAGTTAACTTTTTCAAGATTCAACAAGAAATCAAGTAGAACAAGAGTTATCTTCTAATATACTCTAATTCCTAAGATGAAGAACGAAAGCAATCATTGAATTTAAAACAGTGCATTAATTAAAAGTAGAATGACAATAGTATTAATCCATCAAAATAAACAGAGCTCTTAACCTTAACAAAGGAGGTTTAGTTGCTCATGGCTCAGAGAAAAACTAGGGTTCTAAAAAGTCTGAAAGTGCGAAATGAGGCAGCAGAAGAGAAAAGGGCCCGAAGGGCTGAATCTTTTTCCTTTTTATATATATCTAATCCTAATTGATTTGAAAAATAAAATAAAAACCCTAAAAGATTTAGTTTTATTTTAATTAAAAACTAAAAACTAAAAGCTACAAAGCCTTTCATGAAGTTCCAAAACGTGCTACTGGCGCTAAACGCCAGGCTCGGTATTTAGCGCCGCTGAGGTAGAAAGCATTCTTGAAGTTGCTGGCCTCCTAGCCCTAAACACCAGGTAGCATCGTTTGACGCCACTAGCAGTTCTGGGCATATTTTACGAGACCCCTGGCGCTAAACGAGTTGTAGTGCTTAGGTTCGGCATCACAAAGAGTTTGCACAAAGTACGAGGCACCTGGCGCCAAACGCCATGTAACGGCATTCAGTGCCAGCTTGACAGCCTCAATTTTCTTCGTTTTTCTTCTACACTAACTCTGTCAAACTCACTCGAATTTTTTCTAAAAGTAATAAAACCATAATGAAAATCAAAGTAGCATCCAAAACACCAAAATATAATAAAACTCAATAAATCTATATCTAAATTACTAAGAAAATATAGAAAAATGCTCACTGATGAGCGGATAATTTATACGCTTTTTGGCATTGTTTTTAGTAAGTTTAAGCTACTTTTAGGGATGTTTTCATTAGTTTTTATGTTAAATTCACATTTCTGGACTTTACTATGAGTTTGTGTGTTTTTCTGTGATTTCAGGTAATTTCTGGCTGAAATTGAGGGACTTGAGCAAAACTTTGAAAAAGGCTGACAAAAGGACTGCTGATGCTGTTGGAATCTGACCTCCCTGCACTCAAAATAGATTTTCTGGAGCTACAGAACTCCAAATGGCGCGCTCTCAACGGCGTTGGAAAGTAGACATCCAGCGCTTTCCAGCAATATATAATAGTCCATACTTTATTCGGAAATTGACGACGTAACTTGGCGTTGAACGCCAAGTACATGCTGCTATCTGGAGTTAAACGCCAGAAACACGTCATGATCCGGAGTTGAACGCCCAAAACACGTTATAACTTGGAGTTCAACTCCAAGAAAAGCCTCAGCTCGTGGATAGATCATGCTCAGCTCAAACATACACCAAGTGGGCTCCGGAAGTGGATTTATGCATCAATTACTTACTCATGTAAACCCTAGGAGCTAGTTTATTATAAATAGAACTTTCTACTATCATAATCTCATCCTGGATTGTAATTTGAATCCTGTGATCATGTTTTGGGGGCTGGCCATTCGGCCATGCCTGAACCTTTCACTTATGTATTTTCAACGGTGGAGTTTCTGCACACCATAGATTAAGGGTGTGGAGCTCTGTTGTACCTCAAGTTTCAATACAATCACTATTACTTTCTATTCAATTCTCTTTTATTCTTATTCCAAGATATATGTTACACTTAACTTTGATGAATGTGATGATCCGTGACACTCATCATCATTCTCACTTATGAACGCGCGTGACTGAGAACCACTTCCGTTCTACCTTAGGCCGGGCACATATCTCTTAGATTCCCCAACAGAATCTTTGTGGTATAAGCTAGATAGATGACAGCATTCATGAGGATCCGGAAAGTCTAACCTTGTCTGTGGTATTCCGAGTAGGATCCTGGGAATCCGGAAAGTCTAACCTTGTCTGTGGTATTCCGAGTAGGATTCCGGTATTGAATGACTGTGACGAGCTTCAAACTCCTGAAGGCTGGGCGTGATGACAAACGCAAAAGAATCAATGGATTCTATTCCAACCTTATTGAGAACCGACAGATGATTAGCCGTACTGTGACAGAGCATTTGGACCATTTTCACTGAGAGGATGGGATGTAGCTATCAACCAAGGGTGATGCCTCCAGACGATTAGCCGTGCAGTGACAGCGCATAGGACCATTTTCCCGAGAGGATTAAAAGTAGCCATTGATGATAGTGATGCCCTACATACAGCTTGCCATGGAAAGGAGTAAGAAGGATTGAAGGGAGAGTGAGTAGTGAAGTAGAGTTTCAAGAGGAACACAGCATCTCTATACACCTATCTGAAATTCCCACTATTGATTTACATAAGTATTTCTATCCCTTTTTATTTTCCATTTATTATTAATTTTCGAACTCATCATAAACCAATTTAATCTGCCTAACTGAGATTTACAAGGTGACCATAGCTTGCTTCATACCAACAATCTCTGTGGGATCGACCCTTACCCACGTAAGGTATTACTTGGATGACCCAGTACACTTGCTGGTTAAGTTGAACGGAGTTGTGTCCACACATAGCCAATAGCCATTAAATAAATCTCATGCAAATATAAAGAGGATCACAATTTCGTCCACTAAGTTTTTGGCGCCGTTGCCGGGGATTGTTCGAGTATGGACAACTGACGGTTCATCTTATTGCTTAGATTAGGTAATTTTCTTTTCAAAAACTTTTTCAAAATTTTTCTTTTCTTTTTCGTTTTTTTTTCCAAAAATATTTTCGAAAAAATTAATAAAAATAAAAAAAAAATTCATAAAATCATAAAAATAAAAAATATTTTGTGTTTGTTGTTTGAGTCTTGAGTCAATTTTTAAGTTTGGTGTCAATTGCATGCTTTAAAAAAATTTTTCTTGCATTTTTCGAAAATTCATGCATTCATAGTGTTCTTCATGATCTTCAAGTTGTTCTTGATAAGTCTTCTTGTTTGATCTTGATGTTTTCTTGTTTTGTGTTGTTTGTTGTTTTTCATATGCATTTTTCGTTTGTTAGAGTCCATGCATTAAAGATTTCTAAGTTTGGTGTCTTGCATGTTTTCTTTGCATCAAAAATTTTTCAAAATTATGTTCTTGATGTTCATCATGATCTTCAAAGTGTTCTTGGTGTTCATCTTGACATTCATAGCATTCTTGCATGCATTCATTGTTTTGATCTAAAAATTTCATGCATTGAGTATTTTTGTTGTTTTTCTCTCTCATAATTAAAAATTCAAAAATAAAAAAAATATCTTTTCCTTGTTTCCCTCCAAATTTTCGAAATTTTGGGTTGACTTAGTCAAAAATTTTCAAAATTAGTTGTTTCTTATAAGTTAAGTCAAAATTTCAAAATTTTAAAAATCTTATCTTTTCAAAATCTTTTTCAAAAATCATATCTTTTCCATTTTTTTCTTATTTTTCGAAAATTTCAAAAATCTTTTTCAAAATATTTTCAAAATCTTTTTCTTATCTTTATATCATATTTTCAAAAATATGCTAACAATTAATGTGATTGATTCAAAAATTTGATGTTTGTTACTTTCTTGTTAAGAAAGGTTCAATCTTTAAATTCTAGAATCTTATCTTGTAGTTTCTTGTTAGTTAAGTCTTTTTAAAAATTAAATCTTTTTCAAAATATCTTTTTCTTAAAATTTTTTATCTTATCTTTTTATCTTATCTTTCTCAAAATTTTATCTTTTTCAAAATTTGATTTTAAAATATCTTATCTAACCTTTTATCTTCTTATCTTTTCAAATTTGATTTCAATTCTTTTTCAATCAACTAACTAACTTTTTGTTTGTTTCTTATCTTTTTCAAAACCACCTAACTACTTCTCCCTCTCTAATTTTCGAAAATACCTCTCTCTTTTTCAAAAAAATTCTTTTTAATTAATTAATTGTTTTAATTTTAATTCTATCTTATCTTTTAATTTTCGAAAATTACTAACCCCTTTTTCAAACTTATTTTCGAAATTCTCCCTCTCTTTTCTTATTCTATTTAATTATTTAATTACTAACACTTCTCTTCACCTCTCTCCATCCAAATATCCGAACCCCCTCTTCTATTTTCTTCCCCCCTTTTATTTTTCTACTAACATAAAGGAATCTCTATACTTTGACATAGAGGGTTCCTCTTTCTTTTCTTGTTTTCTTCTCTTTCATATGAGCAGGAACAGGGAAAAAGGCACTCTTGTTGAAATAGATCCAGAACCTGAAAGGACTTTGAAGAGGAAATTAAGAGAAGCTAAATTACATTATTCTAAAGGTAACCTTTCAGAAACATTAGAACAAGAGAAGGAGATGGCAGCCAAAAATAATAATAATGCAAGGAGAATGCTTGGTGACTTCACAAAGCCAACATCCAAATTTGATGGAAGAAGCATCTCCATTCCTGCCATTGGAGCCAACAACTTTGAGCTGAAACCTCAGCTAGTTGCTTTAATGCAACAAAACTGCAAGTTTTATGGACTTCCATCTGAAGATCCTTATCAGTTTTTAACTGAGTTCTTACAGATCTGTGAGACTGTAAAGACGAATGGAGTTGATCCTGAAGTCTACAGACTCATGCTTTTCCCTTTTGCTGTAAGAGACAGAGCTAGAATATGGTTGGATTCACAACCCAAGGATAGCCTGGACTCTTGGGATAAGCTGGTCACTGCCTTCTTGGATAAATTCTTTCCTCCTCAAAAGCTGAGCAAGCTGAGAGTGGATGTTCAAACCTTCAAACAAAAAGATGGTGAATCCCTCTATGAAGCTTGGGAAAGATACAAGCAGCTGACCAAAAGATGTCCATCTGACATGTTTTCAGAATGGACCATATTAGATATATTCTATTATGGTCTATCTAAATTTTCAAAAATGTCATTGGACCATTCTGCAGGTGGATCTATTCACCTAAAGAAAACGCCTGAAGAGGCTCAAGAACTCATTGATATGGTTGCAAACAACCAATTCATGTACACTTCTGAGAGGAATTCCGTGAATAATGGGATACCTCAGAAGAAAGGAGTTCTTGAAATTGATACTCTGAATGCCATATTGGCTCAGAACAAAGTGTTGACTCAACAGGTCAACATGATCTCTCAAAATCTGAACGGATGGCAACATGCATCCAACAGTACTAGAGAGGCAGCTTCTGAAGAAGCTTATGATCCTGAGAACCCTGCCATGGCAGAGGTTAATTACATGGGTGAACCTTATGGAAACACCTATAACTCATCATGGAGAAATCATCCAAATTTCTCATGGAAGGATCAACAAAAGCCTCAACAAGGCTTTAACAATGGTGGACGCAATAGGCTAAGCAATAGCAAGCCATATCCATCATCTTCTCAGCAACAGACAGAGAATTCTGAACAAAACACTTCTAATTTAGCCAATCTAGTCTCTGATCTGTCAAAGGCCACTTTCAGTTTCATGAGTGAAACAAGATCCTCCATTAAAAATCTGGAGGCACAAGTGGGCCAGCTGAGTAAGAAAGTCATTGAAATTCCTCTCAGTATTCTCCCAAGCAATACAGAAGAGAATCCAAAAGGAGAGTGCAAGGCCATTGACATAGTCAATATGGCCGAATGCACAAAGGAGGAGGAGGACGAAAATCCTAGTGAGGAAGACCTCCTGGGACGTCCCTCAAGCAAGAAGGAGTTTCCTATTAAGGATCCAAAGGAATCTGAGGCTCACATAGAGACCATAGAGATTCCATTAAATCTTCTTCTGCCATTCATGAGCTCTGAAGACTATTCTTCCTCAGAAGAGGATGAAGATGTAACTGGAGAGCAAGTTGCTCAATACTTAGGAGCTATCATGAAGCTGAATGCCAAGTTGTTTGGTAATGAGACTTGGGAAAGTGAACCTCCCTTGCTCATTAGTGAACTAGATACCTGGATTCAGCAAACTCTACCTCAAAAGAAACAAGATCCTGGCAAGTTTTTGATACCTTGTACCATAGGCACCATGACCTTTGAAAAAGCTCTGTGTGATCTGGGGTCAGGGATAAATCTTATGCCACTCTCTGTAATGGAGAAGCTGGGGATCATTGAGGTACAACCTGCCTTGTTCTCATTACAATTGGCAGACAAGTCATTGAGACAAGCTTATGGAATAGTAGAGGACGTGTTAGTAAAGGTTGAAGGCCTTTACATCCCCGCTGATTTCATAATCTTAGACACTAGGAAGGAAGAGGATGATTGCATCATCCTTGGAAGACCTTTCCTAGCCACAGCAGGAGCTGTGATAGATGTCAACAGAGGTGAATTAGTCCTTCAATTGAATGGGGACTACCTTGTGTTTAAGGCACATGGCCATCCCTCTGTGACAAAAGAGAGTAAGCATGAAGAGCTTCTCTCAGTTCAGAGTCAAGAAGAGCCTCCATAGTCAAACTCTAAGTTTGGTGTTGGGAGGCCACAACCAAACTCTAAGTTTGGTGTTAAGACCCCATATCCAAACTCTAAGTTTGGTGTTGGGACTATACAACATTGACCTGATCACCTTGTGGCTCCATGAGAGCCACTGTCAAGCTATTGACATTAAAGAAGCGCTTGTTGGGAGGCAACCCAATTTTATTTATCTAATTTTTATTTTATTCTATATTATTGTTATTTTGTGTTTTATTAGGTATATGATCATGAGGAGTCACGAAAAAAATCAGAAAAATTAAAAACAGAGTCAAAAATAGCAGAAAAAAAATTCGCACCCTGGAGGAAGCACAGGCTGGCGTTCAACGCCAGTAAGATGCATCTGGCTGGCGTTCAACGCCAGAACAGAGCACCATTCTGGCGCTGAACGCCAGAAACAAGCAACATTCTGGCGCTGAACGCCAGGAATGTGCCCAGAGAAGAAAAGCTGGCGCTGAACGCCAGTAACAAGCATAAAACTGGCGTTCAACGCCAGAAACATGCTTTACATGGGCGTTGAATGCCCAGAATGTGCACCACACGGCGTTTAAACGCCAGAATGGTGTGCAAAGGCAATTTACATGCCTATTTGGTGCAGGGATGGAATTCCTTGACACCTCAGGACCTGTGGACCCCACAGGATCACCTCAGGATTTGTGGACCCTATAGGATCCCCACCTACCATATTCCCACCTTACCTCCTAATCCTAGTTTTTGTGATTACCCTTTCCCATGTCACACTTCCCAACACTCTTCACCAATCACCTCAATTCCTCTTCCCAATTACCCCCTTCACTACTCACATCCATCCGATCTTCCCCATAAACCCCACCTACCTTCAAAAATTCAAAACCATTTTCCCACCCATTCCTACCCAAAATGGCCGAACATACACTCCCCCCTCTCCCTATAAATACCATTCCTTTCTCCTTCATTTTCACACAACACAAACCCCTCTTCTCCCACTTAGCCGAACCTACCTCTCTCCCTCTCTACCATATTTTCTTCATCTTCTTCTTCTCTTCTTTCTTCTCTTGCTCGAGGGCGAGCACTATTTTAAGTTTGGTGTGGTAAAAGCATAAGCTTTTTTGTTTTTCCATTACCATCAATGGCACCTAAGGCCGGAGTATCCTCTAGAAAAGGAAAAGGGAAGAGAAAAGCTTCCACCTCCGAGTCATGGGAGATGGAAAGATTCATCTCCAAGAGCCATCAAGACCACTTCTATGATGTTGTGGCAAAGAAGAAGGTGATCCCTGAGGTCCCTTTCAAGCTCAAGAAAAATGAGTATCCGGAGATCCGACATGAAATCCGAAGAAGAGGTTGGGAAGTCCTAACCAACCCCATGCAACAAGTCAGAACTTTAATGGTTCAAGAATTCTATGCCAATGCATGGATCACTAGGAACCATGATCAAAGTATGAACCGAGTCCAAAGAATTATCTCACAATGGTTAGGGGAAATACTTAGATTTTAGTCCGGAAAATGTGAGGTTGGCATTCCACTTGCCCATGATGCAAGGAGATGAACGCCCCTACACTAGAAGGTCAACTTTAATCAAAGGTTGGACCAAGTCCTTATGGACATATGTGTGGAAGGAGCTCAATGGAAGAGAGACTCCAAAGGCAAGCCAGTCCAACTAAGAAGACTGGACCTCAAGCCTATAGCTAGAGGATGGTTGGAATTCATTCAATGCTCCATCATTCCCACTAGCAACCGATCTGAAGTTACTGTGGATCGGGCCATCATGATTCATGGCATCATGATTGGAGAGGAAGTAGAAGTTCATGAGGTCATCTCCAATGAAATCTACAAAATAGCCGACAAGCCCTCACCCATGGCACGGCTAGCTTTTCCTCACCTTATTTGCCATCTATGTTACTCAGCCGGAGTTATCATAGAAGGAGACATCTCCATTGAAGAGGACAAGCCCATCACCAAGAAGAGGATGGAGCAAGCAAGAGAGACCCTTCACGGTTCTCAAGAGATGCATGAGGAAGCTCATCATCAAGAAATCCCTGAGATGCCTCAAGGGATGCACTTTCCTCCCAACAACTATTGGGAACAACTCAACACTTCGTTAGAAGATTTGAGCCACAATGTTGAACAATTAAGGGTGGAACATCATGAGCACTCCAGCATTCTCCATGAAATAAGAGAAGATCAAAGAGCAATGAGGGAGGAGCAACAAAGGCAAGGAAGGGACATAGAAGAGCTTAAGGACATTGTTGGTCCTTCAAGAAGAAGACGCCACTAAAGGTGGATTCATTCCTTGTTCTTTATTTCTTTCTGTTTTCGGTTTTTAATGTTGTGTTTACCTATGTTTTGTGTCTTTACTTCATGATCATTAGTATGTAACCATGTCTTAAAGCTATGAATAAATTCCATTAATCCTTCACCTCTCTTAAATGAAATATTCTTTAACTCAAAAGAACAAGAAGTACATGAATTTCGAATTTATCCTTGAATTTAATTTAATTATATTGATGTGGTGACAATACTTTTTGCTTTCTGAATGAATGCTTGAACAGTGCATATGTCTTTTGATCTTGTTGTTTATGAATGTTAAAATTGTTGGCTCTTGAAAGAATGATGAACAAAGAGAAATGTTATTGATGATCTAAAAAATCATAAAATTGATTCTTGAAGCAAGAAAAAGCAGTGAAAAAGTAAAGGCTTGCGAAAAAAAAAATGGCGAAAAAAAATAGAAAGAAAAATAAAAAGCAAGCAGAAAAAGCCAATAGCCCTTAAAACCAAAAGGCAAGGGTAAAAAGGATCCAAGGCTTTGAGCATCAATGGATAGGAGGGCCCAAGGAATTAAAATCCAGGCCTAAGCGGCTAAACCAAGCTGTCCCTAACCATGTGCTTGTGGCATGAAGGTCCAAGTGAAAAGTTTGAGACTGAGTGGTTAAAGTCGTGATCCAAAGCAAAAGAGTGTGCTTAAGAGCTCTGGACACCTCTAACTGGGGACTCTAGCAAAGCTGAGTCACAATCTGAAAAGGTTCACCCAGTCATGTGTCTGTGGCATTTGTGTATCCGGTGGTAATACTGGAAAACAAAATGCTTAGGGCCACGGCCAAGACTCATAAAAGTAGCTGTGTTCAAGAATCAACATGCTTAACTAAGAGAATCAATAACACTATCTAAACTTCTAAGTTCCTAGAGAAGCCAATCATTCTAAGCTTCAAAGGAAAAAGTGCGATGCCAAAACTGTTCAGAAGCAAAAAGCTACAAGTCCCGCTCATCTAATTAGAATTAATATTCATTGATATTTTTGAATTTATAGTATATTCTCTTCTTTTTATCCTAATTGATTTTCAGTTGCTTGGGGACAAGCAACAATTTAAGTTTGGTGTTGTGATGAGCGGATAATTTATACGCTTTTTGGCATTGTTTTTAGGTAGTTTTTAGTAAGTTTAAGCTACTTTTAGGGATGTTTTCATTAGTTTTTATGTTAAATTCACATTTCTGGACTTTACTATGAGTTTGTGTGTTTTTCTGTGATTTCAGGTAATTTCTGGCTGAAATTGAGGGACTTGAGCAAAACTCTGAAAAAGGCTGACAAAAGGACTGCTGATGCTGTTGGAATCTGACCTCCCTGCACTCAAAATGAATTTTCTGGAGCTACAGAACTCTAAATGACGCGCTCTCAATGGCGTTGGAAAGTAGACATCCAGAGCTTTCCAGGAATATATAATAGTCCATACTTTATTCGGAAATTGACGACGTAACTTGGCGTTGAACGCCAAGTACATGCTGCTGTCTGGAGTTAAACGCCAGAAACACGTCATGATCCGGAGTTGAACGCCCAAAACACGTTATAACTTGGAGTTCAACTCCAAGAAAAGCCTCAGCTCGTGGATAGATCAAGCTCAGCCCAAACATACACCAAGTGGGCCCCGGAAGTGGATTTATGCATCAATTACTTACTCATGTAAACCCTAGGAGCTAGTTTATTATAAATAGAACTTTCTACTATCATAATCTCATCCTGGTTTGTAATTTGAATCCTGTGATCACGTTTTGGAGGCTGGCCATTCGGCCATGCCTGAATCTTTCACTTATGTATTTTCAACGGTGGAGTTTCTGCACACCATAGATTAAGGGTGTGGAGCTCTGCTGTACCTCAAGTTTCAATACAATTACTATTACTTTCTATTCAATTCTCTTTTATTCTTATTCCAAGATATACGTTACACTTAACTTTGATGAATGTGATGATCCGTGACACTCATCATCATTCTCACTTATGAACGCGCATGACTGACAACCACTTCCGTTCTACCTTAGGCCGGGCGCATATCTCTTAGATTCCCCAACAGAATCTTCGTGGTATAAGCTAGATAGATGGCGGCATTCATAAGTATCCGGAAAGTCTAACCTTGTCTGTGGTATTCCGAGTAGGATCCTGGGAATCCGGAAAGTCTAACCTTGTCTGTGGTATTCCGAGTAGGATTCCGGTATTGAATGACTGTGACGAGCTTCAAACTCCTGAAGGCTGGGCGTGATGACAAACGCAAAAGAATCAATGGATTCTATTCCAACCTGATTGAGAATTGACAGATGATTAGCCGTGCTGTGACAGAGCATTTTGACCATTTTCACTGAGAGGATGGGATGTAGCTATCAACCAAGGGTGATGCCTCCAGACGATTAGCCGTGCAGTGACAGCGCATAGGACCATTTTTTCGAGAGGATTAAAAGTAGCCATTGATGATAGTGATGCCCTACATACAGCTTGCCATGAAAAGGAGTAAGAAGGATTGAAGGAAGAGTGAGTAGTGAAGTAGAGTTTCAAGAGGAACACAGCATCTCCATACACCTATCTGAAATTCCCACTATTGATTTACATAAGTATTTCTATCCCTTTTTATTTTCCATTTATTATTAATTTTCGAACTCATCATAAACCAATTTAATCTGCCTAACTGAGATTTACAAGGTGACCATAGCTTGCTTCATACCAACAATCTCTGTGGGATCGATCCTTACTCACGTAAGGTATTACTTGGATGACCCAGTACACTTGCTGGTTAAGTTGAACGTAGTTGTGTCCACACATAGCCAATAGCCATTAAATAAATCTCATGCAAATATAAAGAGGATCACAATTTCGTCCACCACTCACGCATTAGGCTACAATAATAATCATTTGGGCCTGCACACTTGAACCACATTATCAAAAACCCACCAGGTTATTAACCCAATTCAACTTGTTTGTCATCATTGATGTGTTATTTATTTTTCTAACTCAACATTTAATATACTAAAAGTCTAGGTAACTGACAACTCCTCCTACCAACAATTTAACAAATCAACTAACTTATAACAAAATCCTGATTTTACATTAACAAAATGCTAATTTTATGCGCCGTTTCACATTCACTTCGCATTCCTCCATTGATAATAAATTCTGTATTGTTGATACTGGCCAAATGTCGGTTAGGAAATTCGCTGATTGAAAGGATGGATTTGTTATAAGTATAGCTCCAAACCAATAAACGACATGAATCAAAGTTTAAATAAGCATGTCACAAAATTACAAAATAATTAACCGGGAATTAATTCCGAGTCATTCTCCCTTGGACTAGCAATTAAGTGCGCATCATTGATTATAAACTCAGAGAATTTTCACACATAAAAATGGATATTAAAGAGACTAGAAGTGAAATGAGCCAAAAACAATTAAATGACAAAAAGCTAGAATTAATAAGCAAGCAAAATAATTAACTAAGCAAGCATGAATGAAAAGCATTGATTAAGCTACCATTATATTAAAAGATAATTAAATCAAATTATGAAGGATTGAAGCAATAAATTAACGAAGAATGTAATTCAAATGAATAAAAGGGTCTTGGCTAAGGATTGAGAGTTAAGGAATCCTATTGATGAGTGGATAATTTTTATTAGTTTTATGCAAAAATTACATTTCTGGAATTTACTATGAGTTTGTGTATTTTTCTGTGATTTCAGGTATTTTCTGGCTGAAATTGAGGGACTTGAGCAAAAATCTGATTCAGAGGCTGAGAAAGGACTGTAGATGCTGTTGGATTCTGACCCTCCTGCACTCGAAGTGGATTTTTTAGAGCTTCAGAAGTCGAATTGATGCACGCTCAATTGCGTTGGAAATTAGACATCTTGGGCTTTCCAGAAATGGATAATAGTTCATACTTTGTCCGAGATTTGATGGCTCGAACTGGCATCCAAAAGCCCACCAGAGACCCTTTTCTGGCGTAAAACACCGGAACTGGCACCAGAACAGGAGTTAAACGCCCAAACTGGCATCCAAGCTGGCGTTTAACTCCAAGAATGGCCTATGCACGTGAAAGCTTCAAAGCTCAGCCCAAGCACACACCAAGTGGGCCCCGGAAGTGGATTTCTGCACTATCTGCACTTAGTTACTTATTTTCTGTAAACCCTAGTAACTAGTTTAGTATATATAGCACTTTTTACTATTGTATTTAGAGGGGGGCAACTTTTAAGAATTATCTTATGTCACTTGGGAGGCTGGCCATTCGGCCATGCCTAGACATTCTTCTCTTATTTATTTTCTACGGTGGAGTTTTTACACCTCATAGATTAAGGTGAGGAGCTCTGCTGTTCTTCATGAACTAATGCAAGTATTATTGTTTCTCTTTCAATTCATGCCTACTTCTTCTCCAAGATATACTCTCGTACTTAATTCAGTTAAGTCAGAATGAAAGGGGTGACCTGTGACAATCACCCACTATCTTCATTACTCGCTTAGCCAAGAGCCACGTGCCTGACAACCACAAGCGGTCTACATGATGTTCAACGTAGTCATTGGATGACAGCTAGAGTATAATCTCTTGGGTCTCTGATCCACGAACCGAGTCCGCATGGTTAGAACCTTCGTGGTATAGGCTAGAAACAATTGGCAGCATTTCTGAGATCCAAAAAATCTAAACCTTGTTTGTGGTATTCCGAGTAGGATCTGGGACGGGATGACTGTGACGAGCTTCAAACTCATGACTGTTGGGCGCAGTGACAGTGTGCAAAAGGATAGAGAGATCCTATTCCGACACAAGTGGGAACCGACAGATGATTAGCCATGTGGTAGTTGTGCCTGGTATTTTTCATCCGAGACGAGAAATCCGATAGTTGATTAGCCGTACAGAAACCGTAGCCGGACCATTTTCACTGAGAGGATCATACAGCTTGCCATGGAAGGGATGACACATGATTGGATGAAGACAATAGGAAAGCAGAGATTCAGAAGCAACAAAGCATCTCCAAACGCTTATATGAAATTCCCACCAATGAATTACATAAGTATCTCTATGTTATTTTCCGTTTTATTTACCTTTTAATTATCAATACCTCATAACGATTTGAATCCGCCTGACTGAGATTTACAAGATGACCATAGCTTGCTTCAAGTCGACAATCTCCGTGGGATCGACCTTTACTTGCGTAAGGTTTTATTACTTGGACGACCCAGTGCACTTGCTGGTTAGTTGTGCGGAGTTGCAAAAATGTGATTACAATTTTGTGCACCACCTATCATTATCACAACTTCAACCATGGCAATTACAATGACTTAATCTCACTTAGTTAACCTCTAAACAATGGGAAAAGTGAAGTAGGCATAATTGGTCTTAATCCACAAATCCTAGCTAATTTACTAATTAAGCTTAGTAAAAAGCTAACGTTAGTGGAGACAAGATCAACTAACAACCCAAAACTACCATTCAATGTTGGACATTAAAGACTCTAGAATCCTAGTTCCCCAATCCCCAAGTCAGGAGATGAGAATCTACTCCATATTCAAAATGAGCATTTCAACAAACACTTGATAGGCATAATAATAAGGCATAGTAAATTGCAAAATTTAATGAAAACTATAGCCAAAATACAAACAATCAATACTAATAATTCAATCAAGCATATATAAATCTCAAAACATCAAATCCATTAGCATAAAACTCAAGAATTTACAATGCATATAGTAACAAAGTAACCTTAATAACAAGAAAATCTAAGTAATTATAATGCTAAGGGTGAGAAAATTAAGAGTAACTTACAATTAAGACAAGCTAAATTCCAAAATTAAAGTATAAATTGCTTAAACCCTAATAAACTCTAGAGAGAAGTGAGAGTTTCTCTCTCTAGGAAAAATTACGAAAACCTAACAAAAAATTGTAAAAAAAAATGATGATATGAGAGTGTGTTGTGTCCCCCCTCCCCACTTGAATGAGCTTCCCCTTTTTCTTTAGAGCATAAAAAATTAGGCTAAGAGGCCCCAAATCGCTCAACACGTGACTTTTTAAATGAGGCACACGCTCGGACTCGTGCGTACACACCATTGTGTGCATACGCACACTTGCCAATTTTTCACTTGTAGGTACGCACAAGCGTGTGCATATGCATGATAGCTAATTCTTTCCACCTGTGCGTATGCACCATTGTGTGAGTACGCATGCATCCAAATGTCCTTCTCCTTTGCTCTTTTTATGATTCTCCCACTTTGCATGCTTTTCCTCCACTTCTTCAAACCTATCCCTGCCTATAAGTCCTGAAATCACTCAAGAAATATATCAAGGCATCGAATGGAATAAAAGTGGAATCAATTTGACAATTTAGAGCACAAAAAGCATGTTTTTAACAATTAGGTACAATTGAGAGAGAATTCACAAAAGCATGTTATTTAAATGAATAAATGAAAGTTTATGTGATAAAATCTACTTATTTCAAGCAAAAAATTATCATCAAATGTAGATTCATTGATTTTCTCACACTTAAACAATAGCATGTTCTCATGCTAATCATTATAGAAAACACTTATTAAATGCAATTATATGTATGCATGTAACTATCCTATTTAATGCTATCTACTTCTATCTATTCTATATATTTCTATCGACTTGATCAAAACAAATAAATTTACAAGAAAGCACATGAACATAGGGGCTAAAATAATGTAACAATTGAAATAATCCCATGGATCAATTTGAGTTCTAAAATGAATGTAATAACTTGCAAGATGATAAATAATAATAGGTGGAGATATAGAATTGAGCAACCGAACCCCTCATCGGATGTGTATATTCTCTAATCATGCTTTCTAAGATTTGTTTCTCATCTAACAATCAATAATTATTCAATGTATGCATGCAGGTATCATGAGAGCTTTTCAATGGTTGTAATGAGGCTAGGGTTAAGGTAAGGATACATATGGTCAAGTGGACAAAGAATTTGAATCTTTGATTAACTTAAACTCCCACATAACCTATGACAACCTATTCAATTATGATGAAACCTAACTACCCATTATTCACTTATTTCCCACACATTCACGCATTCTTTTCAATTTGCATCTCATACGCATTATCATTATTAGACTTTTCTTTGGGGTATTTGCCCCCCTTTTTAATTTTTTATATTTTTTAATTTTATATTTTTATATTTTTATTTTTTATTTTTTTATTTGTTAGTTTTTTAACATAATATATATACAAATGATTAATCCATATGATTCAAGTATTCCATGCATGAGTATTGTTCCGAGGGTTACCTGAAACTGTGGTCGATCTCGGACGAGATCTTTTGTACTGGTCGACGTTGTGGTGTCCGACTTGATGATGGTAGCCAGAGCCACCGTGTCTGATTTGTTGGACTTAGTGGTGGTACTGATCCTTCGCCACCGGAGGGTGGTGGTACCTGCAAGGGACTCCGATGCTTAAGTTAGCAAGGGTATTAAGCAGATTTTTAGTAGAATCAGAGTATGAGTTATACCTGGGTACTCCAGTGTATTTATAATAGTGTGGAGTGACCTTTCTAGAGATAAGATAGTTATCTTATCTTATCTTTGAGTGAAGTCATCTTATCTTTAAGGGGAGCTGCCTTATCTTTCTTTAGGCTTTGCCAGCTTTAGATTTGGGCTGTGATCCTTCGTTTGGGCCTGCTTGAGCCTCTTATGGCATTTTGGCCGAGCTCTTTGAGAAGAGGACAGATAAACCTGTCCTGAGGAGGTCGGTTGACTTGTCGTTTAAACATCCCGGGTCGGTCAGTTCAACCCAGGGTATGAACAGTGCTCCTGCTCAAGCGTGGTCTTCCTTTTGAGGTTGAGTCCTTAGTTTTAGGACTTCGATCCTTCTCTGGTGAAGCCGAACTCGAGCATTTGTTGACTTCTTCTTTGTAGAGTTTCCCTTTGAATGCGGAACATTTTCTTTCTTTTTAATTTTTTGAAACAGGCGTTCCTTTCTTTCGAAACGCGCCTCTCTCTGCTTTGGGAATGTGCGACGGTTTAATAACCCATTTAATTCTTCCTTTTGCCATTTTTCCCCCTTTCTTAATTTCATTTTGAATTGCACCCAAACGATCTCCTTTCAGTTTCTCTTTGCTTGTTGTAACTTCTCCCTTTTTTCTTTCGTTCTTTTTGTTTTTTCCTGAACCTTCTTTACGCGCTTCCCTTCGTGGCATCATTGGTGATTGCTGGAGCTTCCTTTTGCTCGAAAGGCATTTCAGATTTTTGTCTTTTCGTTTTCAACTTTTTTGGCGCTTCCTCCTGTTTCAGGTTGGTTCTTCTTTCTTTTACTTCTTTCTTCTTTCGTGCTTGTATTGTTCCATTCTTGGTAAAGTTTTGATCCTGCCTTGGAAAGTTTGAACCTTTTTTGTATGGTGGTGCGTCTGCTTATTACTGCTCTGGGAGTATTTGAAATGGTCCTTCTGCATTTAGGGTTTCTGCGTACCATTATTTGTTTCTGGTTTGTGTTCTCTAATATGAACTGCAAGTTGTTATTGAGTCTTTTTCATTTTCTTGAGAAGATTACTACTTTTTGATGACTCTCGTCATGTTGGAAGTTTTTCTTTGGATGATAAGCTTTGTAGAAGATAACTTGATTTTCTGGTGACTTTTTTTATTTTCTTTCTCGTGTCGTTACTTGTTTGGAGGAGGATCGTTTTTCTTTGCTGAGAGTTTGTTGGGGTGTAGCCTTGTAAACTTTTCCTGTGTTCTTACTTTATCTCTGCCTCTAAAGGATGCCCCTGGACCTTGGTGCGTGTCTTGGGGTCTTCCTTTTGCTATTTTGTATTACTCTGAGTCATGTTTGTCCGAGCTATTTTGATTTTGCCCGAATTGCTTTGGTTAGTAATTCATTCTCTTTTTCTTGTTTGTAGGACTATTTGGCCATGTCTTCTCGAAAAAATATTGTTGATACGTCTTCTATGGTTCCTGAGGGATGTCCGACTGGTTGGACTCCCTTGTATTGTGATGAGTGGATATTTTATACGCTTTTTGGGAGTATTTTCATATAGTTTTTAGTAGGATTTAGCCACTTTTTAGTATACTTTTATTAGTTTTTATGAAAAAATCATATTTCTAGACTTCACTACAAGTTTGTGTGTTTTTTTGTAATTTCAGGTATTTTCTGGCTGAAATTGAGGGACCTGAGCAAAAATCTGATTCAGAGGCTGAAGAAGGACTGCAGATGCTGTTGGATTCTGACCTCCCTACACTCGAAGTAGATTTTTGGGAGTTGCCGAACTCCAAACGGCGCACTCTTAATTGCGTTGGAAAGTAGACATCCAGGGCTTTCCAGAAATATATAATAGTTCATACTTTGAGCGAGTTTTGACGACGTAAATTGGCGTCAAAACGCCAACTCTCTGCTCTTTTCTGGCATCAAAACGCCAGAGTTGGCATAAAAGTTGGAGTTAAACACCTGACGTTGGAATTTTTGCTAGTAAAGAATTTTGTAAAAATATAGTCGCGTTGTGAGTATAAATTCTAAACCAACAGAAAATCTCTTCGTACAAACGTTTTGGTTGTCACAAGTAACAAACCCCTAAATAAATTGATAACCGAAGTATTTGAACCTCCGGTCGTCTTCTCAAGGAATTGCAGGGAGATATGTTCTTATTACTGGTTATGAGTTTTGTAAATTGGGGGTTTTGAAAGTAAGGAAGAAGTGTGTTAAATGACAAGTAAAATTAAAATAGTAATAATAAAATAAACTTTTGGCAAAGTATTAGAACTGGAAGTCCTATCCTTATCAATTGTGATGAGAATTGGATTTTAATCCCACTTAGTTAACCTTTACTAAAGCAAAGGAAAGTCAAGTGGAATAATTAGTTTCATCCTCAAGTCCTAGTCAATCCCTGTGGGAAGACTAGCTTTAGAGCGATCTGCCAATTTCAACCACTGCTTTATTTGATAACTCAAGCGTCACCAATTACTTAACCAGAGCCAAAAGGGAAAATTCTAAATTAAACTGAAGACATCATAAATAGAATAAAGAAAGCATAAATTTGAAATACCTCAATTGCATTAATAAAAGCAGTCAAATCTAACATGGAAAAGTTCATAAGCCAATTGGGCAACATAAGTCAAATACAAATAAAAGCATTAGAGTATCTAAAAGTGGAAGAGAAATATAAAGTAAAAGGAATATTGAACCTGTGATGAAGAAGAAATAAATCCTAATTTCTAAAAATCCTAATCCTAAATCCTAAGGGAGAGGAGAGAGCCTCTCTCTCTAAAAACTACATCTAAAATTATGAAAAGTGAATTATGAGTCTGATCTGAATTGTCTCCTTCATTCCTCCACTTTGCAGTATTTAATTTGTGTTTTCTGGGCTTGAAACTGGGCCGAAAATAGCCCAGGAATCGCTGATTGTGAAATCTGGTACGTACAGGTCGCGGCAAAATGACGCGGAGGCGTCATCCACGCGTTTGCGTGGAATGAGATTCACAGATGCGACGTGTCCTCGTGGAGCGCACCTTCACGTTGCCTATTTGTACGGCCACTATGGCGAATTATATATCAAATCGAAGCCCCGAACGTTAGCTTTCCAATGCAAGTAGAACCGTATCTTTTGGACCTCTGCAGCTGAAGTTATGATCGTTTTAGTGCGAGAGGGTCAGGTTGACAGCTTTGCAGTTCCTTCAACTTCTTGTATTCCTTCCACTTTTGCATGCTTCCTTTTCATCTTCTGAGCCATTCCTGCCCTATAATCTCTGAAATCACTTAACACACATATCAAGACATCTAATGGTAATAAGAGAGGATTAATATTAGCAAATATAAGGCCAAAGAAGCATGTTTTCAATCATAGCACAAAATCAAGAAGGAAAATGTAAAACCATGCAAATCATATGAATAAGTGGGCAAGGACTTGATAAAAACCACTCAATTGAGCACAAGATAAACCATGAAATAGGGGTTTATCAACGCCCAAACAGGCACAAAAGCTGGCATTTAACTCCAGGAACAGCCTATGCACGTGAAAGCTTCAATGCTCAGCCCAAGCACACACCAAGTGGGCCCAATAAGTGGATTTCTGCACTACCTATCTTAGTTTACTCATTTTCTGTAAACCTAGGTTACTAGTTGAGTATAAAAACTACCTTTAGAGATTTATTTTGTACCTCATGACATTTTCACATTTTACATTGTATCTCTACGGCATGAGTCTCTAAACTCCATTGTTGTGGGTGAGGAGCTCTGCTGTGTCTCGATGAATTAATGCAATTACCACTGTTTTCTATTCAATCACGCTTGCTTCCATTCTAAGATATTCATTTGCACTTAAACATGATGAATGTGATGATCCGTGACACTCATCACCATTCTCAACTTATGAACGCATGCCTGACAACCACCTCCGTTCTATCTTAGATTGAATGAGTATCTCTTAGCCTCCATTCCAAAAGATCGGAGTCTTCGTGGTATAAGCTAGGATTATTGGCGGCCATTCTTAGGATCCGGAAAGTCTAAACCTTGTCTGTGGTATTCTGAGTAGGATCTGGGAAGGGATGACTGTGATGAGCTTCAAACTCACAAGTGTTGGGCGTAGTGACAGACGCAAAAGGATCACTGGATTCTATTCCAACATGATCGATAACCAACAGATGATTAGTCGTGCGGTGACAGCGCACATGGACCATTTTCAGTGAGAAGATGGGAAGTAGCCATTGACAACGGTGACACCCTACACACAGCTTGCCATGGAAGGAGCCTTACGTGCGTGAAGAAGAAGATAGTAGAAAAGCAGAGATTCAGATGACAGAGCATCTCCAAAACTCCAAGCTGTTCTCCATTATTGAATCACAAGTACCTTTTATTTCATGCTCTTTTATTTTATTGCAAACAAAACCCTTTTCATTGATAATCTTCTGACTAAGAGTTACAAGGTAACCATAGCTTGCTTCATGCCGACAATCTCCGTGGGATCGACCCTTACTCACGTAAGGTATTACTTGGATGACCCAGTGCACTTGCTGGTTAGTTGTGCAGAATTGCAAATGTGATTGCAATTTCGTCCACCAAGTTTTTAGCGCAGTTGCCGGGGATTGTTTGAGTTTGGACAACCGACGGTCCATCTTGTTGCTTAAATTAGGAAAATTTTGTCTTTTGGGTCAGAGTCTTTTGGTGTTTTCTTGTTAGTTTTTATTTAATTTTTCGAAAATTTATTATTGGTTTTCTAAAAATTTTAAGTTTGGTGTTCTTTTTTGTTCTTGAATCTTTCTTGTGTTTTGATCTTAAAATTTTTAAGTTTGGTGTCCCTTGGTGTTTTCCTCAAATTTTCAAAAGTTTTGCATTAAATTAGTCATCAATTTTCAAAATCAAATCTTTTAAAATTTTTTCCAATCATATCTTTTCAATCATATCTTTTTTTTTTACTTTCCAATTTTTTTACTATTATTATTATTTCGAAAAAATATATATATAAATATAATAAAATAAATAAAATAAATCCACATCATCTCCCTTTTTCCATCATGGAACTAAGTGGAAATGAACAGTCCAGAAGGACTCTGGGGTCATATGCTAACCCCGCTTGATGACAAGTCATCATATACCCATTTTTCAAGCTAATTTCACTTGTTTTATTAGCATTTATGCACTTTCTTGCATCCTAAGTAATTGATTTGGAGTGAAAATGCATAACTTCTTTAAATCAAACAACCACCATGAAATTAATGTTAACTCATGAGGTTTAAGCTAAATTTAATTGAATTTTAATTGATTTATAAGCCTTGTGAATTTAGTGATACTTGGAGTGGTTGTTTTGGTTTATTGTAGGTGGAGAAAAAAAGAAAAGGGAAAAGCGTGGCCTAAGAAAGTGTGGCCCAAGAAGAAGAAAGCGTGGCCCAAGAGAGAAGAAGTGTGGCGTATAAAAGGAGGAATGCAAGCATTGCCCTCCACAAGGGCACACTGCCCTCTAGGAGGGCAACATAAGGGAACAAAGCATGCTAGGCAACTCTGCCCTGCCCACGACAAGGGCAGAGCACAAAATGGTGCCTTGGATTAAAGGAAGGAAAAACCTTGCCCTGCCCTCCACAAGGGCAGTATCGGGCCTTCATGGAAAATAAATCAAAGTAAAAAGTTCACCCATGCATGCCACAAGAGTCGAACACGGGACAATGAAGAAGCAAGGAACTAGGCTTGATTATGGTGCCAAGAAAGCCAAGGAAAATAAGTAGCGTGTGTTTCAGCCATGTCTCGAACGCGGGACTTCAGTTTGGAAACACTGCCCTGCCCTCTACGAGGGCAGGGCAGCATTTTGTTGTGGCATGGCCAGCGCACCAATTCTGGCGCACCAAAGCATCATTCGGCAGCACCAGCAGCGCACCAAGGCACCAATCTGGCGCACCAAATTTTTCTGCCCTGTCCTCCGCGAGGGCAGGGCAGCATCCTGCGCACCAAGCTCACACGCCACGCCTGCACCATGGCCGCATGCATCAAATCCTGCCCTGCCCTCCGCAAGGGCAGGGCAGCCTCCTGGAAGCAATCCTTCATGGGCTAAAATTGGATTAAAAATCCAATAAAATTCATTTCTTCACCAAATCAAAAGCCCATCCAAATCCTAAGATCCAAGAATGGAAAGTGTATAAATAGGAGCTAGTTTGATGTAATTAGGAACCTTTTTCCTCTATTTTTGAACTTTGAATTTTCCTTTGAACCTTGACTTTTATTTAGAGCTTTGGAACTTCTCTTGGTGACTTCACTGAGATTTCAGAGAATTGGGGAGGAGAATTGATCTCTCTTCTTCCTCGTTCTTGCTTGGGCACTTTTACTTTTCTTGTTTTGAGTCTTGGGTGTTAAGAATTGGGGAAATTCTGTCTCAATCTCCACTCAAGATCTCTTTGATTTCATTTCTGCATAATTGAATTCAAACACATTTCCTTTACTGCTTCTTTTTCAATTTCTTAATTGCTTTGTGAACTTGGATCCGGGAAGGCAATTGAGATCTAGGCTTTGCTACCTAGTCTCTGGAGTCCTGAGATCCCAATTTCCTTTTGGTTCTTCTGTGAACCTTTGCTGCACTTAATTTCCTTACTGTTTGAATTTTAATTGCTTCTAATTCAATTTCTGCACTATTAATTGTTGCAATTCAATTTCCCTTTGCTTAGATTCTGAAATCCCATTCCTCAAATCCCTTTTACATTTAAGCACTTTACATTTCTTGCACTTTAAGTTACTGCAATTTACATTTCTTGCACTTTAAGTTTCAGTCATTTAATTTCTTGTTCTTTAAGATTCAGCACTTTTATTTTCCTGTCCTTTAATTTACTGCAATTCTCCCCTCTCCCTTTACATTCCAAGTAATTTAGCTTCTGTTAAATACAAACCACTCAACCAAAACTTAATTCGCTTGACTAAATCAACCACTAAACTAAAATTGCTCAATCCTTCAATCCCTGTGGGATCGACCTCACTCATGTGAGTTATTATTACTTGATGCGACCCGGTACACTTGCCGGTGAGTTTTGTGTTGGATCGTTTTCCGCACATCAAGTTTTTGGCGCCGTTGCCGGGGATTGAAATAGATTGACAATGATTAAGTGAAGTGGAGGTCTAGATTAAGCACTTTTTCTTTTCTGTTTCTCTAACACACTAACTGTTTGACTTTTTGCTTAAACTAACTGAAATTTCATTCTAGCAATAGATTGAAGTTTTATTGATTTTCTGGATCTGTGTGTTCATTGTTGTGTGTTTGTATGTCAGGTACAGGAAGATCTTCCCCTATTTTCTCTGAAATTGACCAAAGAACTCTTCGAAGAATAAGAAGAGCTGAAAGAGGGAAAAACGTTATTGGAGAGGAAGAATCTGAGGAGGAATTCCAAGAGATGGAAGGAGATCCATCAAATCCCAATCAACCAGAAGGAGGAGCCAATAATAACCAACAACAAAGAAGAGTACTGGCTTCCTACACATTTACAAATGCTAGACACTGTGGGAGTAGCATTCTTCCCCCCAATGTCAATTCAAACAACTTTGAACTAAAGCCACAACTCATCACTTTGGTTCAAAACAACTGTTCTTTTGGAGGAGGGCCATTGGAGGATCCGAATCAACATCTATCTACCTTCTTGAGGATTTGTGACAGTGTTAAAACCAATGGTGTGCCTCCTGACAGTTACAAGTTGTTGCTCTTTCCATTCTCTCTCAGGGACAAAGCCACTCAATGGCTAGAAACGTTCCCAAAGGAAAGCATCAACACTTGGGATGACTTGGTGAGCAAGTTCCTTGCCAAATTTTACCCCCCTCAAAGAATCATAAGATTGAAGACTGAGGTGCAGACATTTACTCAAATGGAGGCTGAAAATTTATATGAAGCATGGGAAAGATATAAAGCTCTATTGAGAAAATGTCCACCAGAGATGTTTACTAAATGGGATAAGTTGCAGAACTTCTATGAAGGACTTACTCTGAAGGCTCAAGAAGCACTTGATCACTCAGCTGGAGGCTCATTACAACTCATGAAAACTACAGAGGAAGCTCAAAACCTCATTGATATGGTGGCCAACAACCAATATTTCTTTGCTCATCAAAGACAACGCCAACCATTACAGAGAAGAGGAGTAATGGAGTTAGAAGGAGTGGATTCAATTCTAGCTCAGAACAAGATGATGCAGCAGCAGATTCAACAACAGTTTGAGCAAATGGCCAAAAGAATTGATGACCTGCAAGTAGCAGCAGTGAGCACCACAAGCCAACCATCAACCACATGGGTGCAAAGTGAAGAAACCCAAGAGGAGCAACATCAAGAGCAAGTCCAATACATGCACAACCAAAATCCTGGAACAAATGAAGTCTATGGTGATACTTACAATCCATCTTGGAAGAATCATCCCAACCTCAGATGGGGAGACAACCACAATCAAAACTAACAACCATGGCAAAGAAACTCAAGTCAGAACAATTGGAAAAACACAAACCACAACCCCCAGCCAAACACTAACCAAAATACATACAGAAAACCACAAAATAACTACCCCAATTCTAACCATCACCCACCCAATAACCACCCAACTAACCAAAGCACTTACCACCATCCATTAACACCCCAAAACCAACCAATCTCACAAGACTCTCAAAGGATCACTAATCTAGAGCTGCTCATGGAGAAAATGATGAAATACCAAGATATACAAGGAAAAAGCTAAGAGATGGCATGACAAGAAGATTTTGAAGAAAGAATTCAAACCTGGACAACAAGTACTCTTGTATAACTCACGACTCAAGATATTCCCTGGCAAGCTTAAGTCTAAGTGGACTGGTCCATATTTGGTAACTAAGGTCTTTCCTTATGGGAGTATTGAATTGCTAGATGAGGCAACAAAGAGTCGGTTTACAGCAAATGGCCACAGAGCAAAACCATACCTAGGAGGACAATGGAACAAGGAAAAAGAGATTCAGAACCTAAATCCTTCTTGAAGCACAAACAGAAGATGTCAAGCTAATGACAATAAAGAAGCGCTTGTTGGGAGGCAACCCAACCTGAGGTAGTTTTCTTTTCATAGCTTTTTCAATAAAAATGTTGAATAATTGGTATGCATTGCAAGGAGCTAAGTTTGGTGTTGCACACCAAAACAATTTAAGGGAGAATGAAGAATTCTAAGTTTGGTGTTCCACAAAAAAATCTCACTTAAAAGCACATTCTCACTTCTTGCATAATGCTAGCTCCAAGCAATCAGACAAATTATTCAACTATTTAACTGCTTTCTAGCTTTGATTCCATAACCTTTAGCAAGGACACAGGGTTTCAAATATGGTTAACTTGTTGCATCTGAGACAGTGGCAAACAATTAAGTTTGGTGTTCACACACCTAAATAAATCCAAGAGCCACACTCAATTTATGCATACTAACCATGTAATTAAGGGCTTGAGAAGCAAGCAACTTTGAGAATTATGCAGGACATGAGTCAACAATTGAAGATATTGTGCATCTTCACTCAAAGAAAACACAGCAGAAGGAAAAATCAAAGGGCTGCAACTTCAAAGGTTGTATCTAAACTTGATCCTTGCTGCTGTGTATTATTTTGAATCTAGAAACCATTGTATGTCCTGCTAAAGTGTTTGTATATTTGCAAGTGAAATTGTTTGATTATGCTAAATCTGCATAATGCTTGTCATTCATCACTTAGCTTTAATTTTATTTTGTTTCCCATATGCTTGAATAAAAGAGATTTGGTTTGAATTGAAAAGTGAAATATCCAATGTTGCATAAGTAGAATGGAAGTTTGGTGCACGAAATTGTGATCACTACAACTTCGCACAACTAACCAGCAAGTGCACTGGGTCGTCCAAGTAATACCTTACGTGAGTAAGGGTCGATCCCACGGAGATTGTTGGTATGAAGCAAGCTATGGTCACCTTGTAAATCTCAGTCACGCAGACTCAAATGTGTTTAGTGATAAACGAATAAAGCATAAAGATAAAGATAGAGATACTTATGCATATCATTGGTGAGAGCTTCAGATAAGCGTATGAAGATGCCTTCCCTTCCGTCTCTCTGCTTTCCTACTGTCTTCATCCAATCCTTCTTACTCCTTTCCATGGCAAGCTCGTGTAGGGTTTCACCGTTGTCAGTGGCTACCTCCCATCCTCTCAGTGAAAATACGTCCCGATGCTCTGTCACAGCATGGCTAATCATCTGTCGGTTCTCGTTCAGGCCGGAATAGAATCCAGTGATTCTTTTGCGTCTGTCACTAACGCCCCGCCTTCAGGAGTTTGAAGCACGTCACAGTCATTCAATCATTGAATCCTACTCAGAATACCACAGACAAGGTTAGACCTTCCGGATTCTCTTGAATGCCGCCATCAGTTCTTGCCTGTACCACGAAGACTCCGGTTAAAGAATCCAAGAGATAAACACTAGAGCCTCGTATGCTTGTAGAACAAGAGTGGTTGTCAGTCACTTTGTTCATGAGTGAGAATGATGATGAGTGTCACGGATCATCACATTCATCAAGTTAAAGAACAAGTGATATCTTGGACAAAGAACAAGCGGAATTGAATAGAAGAACAATAGTAATTGCATTAATACTCGAGGTACAGCAGAGCTCCACACCTTAATCTATGGTGTGTAGAAACTCCACCGTTGAAAATACATAAGAACAAAAGTGATCATTGGTTTCGGCCCCAGAGAGGGAACCAGAAGAACCAAGATCTGATCTAAGAACTAGATGTCCAAAGATGAAAAATACAATAGTAAAAGGTCCTACTTATAGAGAACTAGTAGCCTAAGGTGTACAAAGATGAGTAAATGACATAAAAATCCTCTTCCGGGCCCACTTAGTGTGTGCTTGGGCTGAGCAATGAAGCATTTTCGTGTAGAGACTCTTCTTGGAGTTAAACGCCAGCTTTTATGCCAGTTTGGGCGTTTAACTCCCATTTTGGTGCCAGTTCCGGCGTTTAACGCTGGAAATTCTGAGGGTGACTTTGAACGCCGGTTTGGGCCATCAAATCTTGGACAAAGTATGGACTATCATATATTTCTGGAAAGCCCAGGATGTCTACTTTCCAACGCCGTTGAGAGCGCGCCAATTGGACTTCTGTAGCTCCAGAAAATCCACTTCGAGTGCAGGGAGGTCAGAATCCAACAGCATCTGCAGTCCTTTTCAGTCTCTGAATCAGATTTTTGCTCAGGTCCCTCAATTTCAGCCAGAAAATACCTGAAATCACAGAAAAACACACAAACTCATAGTAAAGTCCAGAAAAGTGAATTTTAACTAAAAACTAATAAAAATATACTAAAAACTCAACTCAAACTACTAAAAACATACTAAAAACAATGCCAAAAAGCGTACATATTATCCGCTCATCACAACACCAAACTTAAATTGTTGCTTGTCCCCAAGCAACTGAAAATCAAATAAGATAAAAAGAAGAGAATATACTATAGACTCCAAATTATCAATGAAACTAAGCTCCAAATTAGATGAGCGGGACTAGTAGCTTTTTGCCTCCGAACAGATTTGGCATCTCACTCTATCCTTTGAAATTCAGAATGATTGGCTTCCTTAGGAACTCAGAATCCAGATAGTGTTATTGATTCTCCTAGTTAAGTATGATGATTCTTGAACACAGCTACTTTATGAGTCTTGGCCGTGGCCCAAAGCACTCTGTCTTCCAGTATTACCACCGGATACATACATGCCACAGACACATAATTGGGTGAACCTTTTCAGATTGTGACTCAGCTTTGCTAAAGTCCCCAATTAGAGGTGTCCAGGGTTCTTAAGCACACTCTTATTGCCTTGGATCACAACTTTATTTCTTTCTTTTTCTTTTTCTCCCCTTTTTTTTCGTTTTTCTCCTTCTCTCTTTTTTTTTGTATTCACTGCTTTTTCTTGCTTCAAGAATCATTTTTATGATTTTTCAGATCCTCAGTAACATGTCTCCTTTTTCATCATTCTTTCAAGAGCCAACAATTTTAACATTCATGAACCACAAATTCAAAAGACATATGCACTGTTTAAGCATACATTCAGAAAACAAAAAGTATTGTCACCACATCAATCTAATTAAGCTAGTTTTAAAGATGAATTTGAAATCCTGTACTTCTTGTTCTTTTGTAATAAAAACAGTTTTCATTTAAGAAAGGTGATGGATTCATATTCATAGCTTTAAGGCATAGACACTAAGACACTAATGATCATAAGACACAAACATGGATAAACATAAGCATAAAAATTCGAAAAACAAGAAAATAAAGAACAAGGAGATTAAAGAACGGGTCCACCTCAGTGATGGCGGCTTGTTCTTCCTCTTGAAGGTCTTGTGGAGTATGGTGCATCCCTTGAGGTATCTCAGGGATCTCATGATGAGAGGGGTCTCTTGTTTGCTCCATCTTTTTCTTAGTGATGGGCTTGAGGTCATGCCTTCTCAGTTGAACCGGCTTTAGATGCCATAAATGGTTATGGAAAAACAAAAAGCAATGCTTTTACCACACCAAACTTAAAAGCTTTGCTCGTCCTCGAGCAAAAGTAGAAAGAAGAGAGTAGAAGTAGAAGGAATGAGGAAGAAGGGAATGGCTTTGTGTTCGGCCAAAGAGAGGGGGAGAAGTGGTGTTTAGGTTGTGTGAAGATGAAGGGGTGAAGAAGGGTTTATATAGGGGTGTTGAGGTGATTGGTGAATGGGTGAAGAAAGAGAGGGTGGTGGGGTTGGTGGGGATCCTGTGGGGTCCACAGATCCTTAGGTGTCAAGGAAAAGTCATCCCTGCACCAAATGGCATTCAAAAACACGTTTTGAGCCAATTCTGGCGTTAAACGCCGGGCTGGTGCCCATTCCTGGCGTTTAACGCCAGGTTCTTGCCCTTTCCTGGCGTTTAACGCCAGTCTGGTGCCCCTTTCTGGCGTTAAACGCCCAGAATGGTGCCAGACTGGGCGTTAAACGCCCATCTGCTAGCCTCACTGGCGTTTAAACGCCAGTGGATTCTTCCTCCAGGGTGTGCTGTTTTTCTTCCTGTTTTTCATTCTGTTTTTGCTTTTTCTATTGATTTTGTGACTTCTCATGATCATCAACCTACAAAATAAAATAAAATAACAAAAGGAAATAGATAAAATATAACATTGGGTTGCCTCCCAACAAGCGCTTCTTTAATGTCAGTAGCTTGACAGAGGGCTCTCATGGAGCCTCACAGATACTCAGAGCAATGTTGGAACCTCTCAACGCCAAACTTAGATTTTGAATGTGGGGGTTCAACACCAAACTTAGAGTTTGGTTGTGGCCTCCCAACACCAAACTTAGAGTTTGACTGTGGGGGCTCTGTTTGACTCTGATTTGAGAGAAGCTCTTCATGCTTCCTCTCCATGGTGACAGAGGGATATCCTTGAGCCTTAAACACAAAGAATTCTTCATTCACTTGAATGATCAGTTCTCCTCCATCAACATCAATCACAGCCTTTGCTGTGGCTAGGAAGGGTCTGCCAAGGATGATAGATTCATCCTTGCACTTCCCAGTCTCTAGGACTATGAAATCAGCAGGGATGTAATGGTTTTCAATCTTCACCAAAACATCCTCTACAAGTCCATAAGCTTGTTTCTTTGAATTGTCTGCCATCTCTAGTGAGATTCTTGCAGCATGTACCTCAGAGATCCCTAGCTTCTCCATTACAGAGAGAGGCATGAGGTTTACACTTGACCCTAAGTCACACAGAGCCTTCTTGAAGGTCATGGTGCCTATGGTACAAGGTATTGAAAACTTCCCAGGATCTTGTCTCTTTTGAGGTAATTTCTGCCAAGACAAGTCATCCAGTTCTTTGGTGAGCAAAGGGGGTTCATCCTCCCAAGTCTCATTTTCAAATAACTTGTCATTTAGCTTCATGATTGCTCCAAGGTATTTAGCAATTTTCTCTTCAGTGACATACTCATCCTCTTCAGAGGAAGAATACTCATCAGAGCTCATGAAAGGCAGAAGTAAGTCCAATGGAATCTCTATGGTCTCATTTTGAGCCTCAGATTCCCATGGTTCCTCATTGGGGATCACATTGGAGGCCAGTGCACGCCCATTGAGGCCTTCCTCAGTGGCGTCCACTTCTTCTCTTTCCTCTCCAGATTCGGCCATGTTTATGGCTTTGCACTCTCCTTTTGGATTTTCTTCTGTATTACTTGGGAGAGTACTTGGAGGGAGTTCAGTAATTTTCTTACTCAGCTGTCCCACTTGTGCCTCCATATTTCTAATGGAAGACCTTGTTTTAGTCATGAAACTTTGAGTGGTTTTGATCAGATCAGAGACCATGGTTGCTAAGTCAGAGGGGTTCTGCTTAGAATTCTCTGTCTGTTGCTGAGAAGATGATGGAAAAGGCTTGCCATTGCTAAACCTGTTTCTTCCACCATTATTGTTGTTGAAACCTTGTTGAGGTCTCTCTTGATTCTTCCATGAGAAATTTGGGTGATTTCTCCATGAAGAATTATAGGTGTTTCCATAGGGTTCTCCTAGGTAATTCACCTCTTCCATTGAAGGGTTCTCAGGATCATAAGCTTCTTCCTTAGATGAAGCATCCTTAGTACTGCTTGGTGCATTTTGCATTCCAGACAGACTTTGAGAAATCAAATTGACTTGTTGAGTCAATATCTTGTTCTGAGCCAGAATGGCATTCAGAGTATCAATCTCAAGAACTTCTTTCTTCTGATTAGTCCCATTGTTCACAGGATTTCTTTCAGAAGTATACATGAATTGGTTATTTGCAACCATTTCAATGAGCTCTTGAGCTTCTGTAGGCGTCTTCTTCAGAGAAGAGATCCTCCAGCAGAGCTATCCAAAGACATCTTGGATAGTTCAGAGAGACCATCATAGAAAATACCTATGATGCTCCATTCAGAAAGCATGTCAGAAGGACATTTTCTGATTAATTGTTTGTATCTTTCCCAAGCTTCATAGAGGGATTCTCCATCCTTCTGTCTGAAGGTTTGGATTTCCACTCTAAGCTTACTCAATTTTTGAGGTGGAAAGAACTTTGCCAAGAAGGCATTGACTAGCTTCTCCCAAGAGTCCAGGCTTTCTTTAGGTTGTGAGTCCAACCATGTCCTAGCTCTGTCTCTTACAGCAAAAGGGAATAGCATAAGTCTATAGACTTCAGGGTCTACCCCATTAGTCTTGACTGTGTCACAGATTTGTAGGAATTCAGCTAAGAACTGATGAGGATCTTCCAATGGAAGTCCATGGAACTTGCAATTCTGTTGCATTAGAGAAACTAATTGAGGCTTAAGCTCAAAGTTGTTTGCTCCAATGGCAGGGATAGAGATGCTTCTCCCATAGAAATCGGGAGTAGGTGCAGTAAAGTCACCCAGCACCTTCCTTGCATTGTTGGCATTGTTGTTGTTTTCGGCTGCCATGGCTTCTTCTTCCTTGAAGATTTCTGTTAGGTCCTCAACTATGAACGTGTGCCTGACAACCACCTCTGTTCATAGAGATTTGTGCCTTAGCTTCTCTTAGCTTTCGCTTCAAGGTCCTTTCAGGTTCAGAGTCAGCTTCAACAGGAATGCCTTTGTCTCTGCTCCTGCTCATATGAAAGAGAAGAGAACAAGAAAATGTGGAATCCTCTATGTCACAGTATAGAGATTCCTTGAGGTGTTAGAGGAAAAGAAAAATGGAAGACAGAGGTAGAAATTCGAACTTATCAAAGAAGATGGAGTTCGAATTTTGCATTAAGGAATAGTGTTAGTCCATAAATAGAAGGATGTAAGAAGAAGGGAAGTATTTTTCGAAAATTAGGTAAAAGATTTTGAAAACATTTTGAAAAACACTTAATTGATTTTCGAAAATAAGAGTGGAAAAGAAATCAAGTGTTTTTTTGAAAAAGATTTTGAAATTAGAAATCAAAAAGATTTGATTGAAAACTATTTTGAAAAAGATGTGATTAAAAAGATTTGATTGAAAAGTTATGGTTTTAAAAAGATATGATTGAAAAGATATGATTTGAAAATAATTTTAAAAAGATTTGATTTTAAAAATTAATGACTTGCCTAACAAGAAAAGATATGATTCAAACATTAAACCTTTCTCAACAGAAAAGGCAACATACTTAAAATGTTCAATCAAATCATTAATTGTTAGTAAGTATCTTTGAAAAGGGAAAGAAATTGATTTTGAAAACATTTGATTGAAAAGGTTTGATTTGAAAAAGATTTGATTTTGAAAAACTTTGAAAACTTGAAAAAAATTTGATTTGAAAACAAAATCCTCCCCCTTGTGCCATCCTGGCGTTTAAACGCCCAGAATGGTGCACATTCTGGCGTTTAACGCCCAAACTACTACCCTTTTGGGCGTTAAACGCCCAGCCAGGCACCCTGGCTGGCGTTTAAACGCCAGTCTGTCTTCTTCACTGGGCGTTTTGAACGCCCAGCTTTTTCTGTATAATTCCTCTGCTGTATGTTCTGAATCTTCAATTCTCTGTATTATTGACTTGAAAAAACACAAATTAAAAATATTTTTGGATTTTTAATAGTGAGGAATAATCAAAATGCAACTAAAATCAAATAACAATGCATGCAAGACACCAAACTTAGCAGTTTGTATACTACTGACACTAACAAGATGAGAATGCATATGAGAAACAACAAAACACTCAAGTCAATAGAATTCAAAGATCAAAACAAGGAAATCATCAAGAACAACTTGAAGATTAGTGAAGACACATGCATGGATGCAAAAACATGCAATTGACACCAAACTTAAGATGAGACTCTAGACTCAAACAAAAAATTTTTTGGATTTTATGATTTTGTAATTTTTTTTTTCGAAAATTATGTAGAAAAAGAAAATAAAGGTATCAAAATTCTTAGTGAGAATTCCAGGAATCATGCAATGTGAGTCTAAAGCTTTAGTCTAAAGAAATTAGACATGGCCGGCGAAGCTTCAGCAGGACATTGCATTCAAGAGCTAAATTGATGAAGATCAATCAGCTTGGGTGATGATAAGAACATCACTTTGAAACACTAGAATTCATTCTTAAGAACCCTGAAGAAAATTACCTAATCTAAGCAACAAGATGAACCGTCAGTTGTCCATACACAAGAACAATCCCCGGCAACGGCGCCAAAAACTTGGTGCACGAAATTGTGATCACTACAACTTCGCACAACTAACCAGCAAGTGCACTGGGTCGTCCAAATAATACCTTACGTGAGTAAGGGTCGATCCCACGGAGATTGTTGGTATGAAGCAAGCTATGGTCACCTTGTAAATCTCAGTCAGGCAGACTCAAATGTGTTTAGTGATAAACAAATAAAGCATAAAGATAAAGATAGAGATACTTATGCATATCATTGGTGAGAGCTTCATATAAGCGTATGAAGATGCCTTCCCTTCCGTCTCTCTGCTTTCCTACTGTCTTCATCCAATCCTTCTTACTCCTTTCCATGGCAAGCTCGTGTAGGGTTTCACCGTTGTCAGTGGCTACCTCCCATCCTCTCAGTGAAAATACGTCCCGATGCTCTGTCACAGCATGGCTAATCATCTGTCGGTTCTCGTTCAGGCCGGAATAGAATCCAGTGATTCTTTTGCGTCTGTCACTAACGCCCCGCCTTCAGGAGTTTGAAGCACGTCACAGTCATTCAATCATTGAATCCTACTCAGAATACCATAGACAAGGTTAGACCTTCCGGATTCTCTTGAATGCCGCCATCAGTTCTTGCCTATACCACGAAGACTCCGGTTAAAGAATCCAAGAGATAAACACTAGAGCCTCGTATGCTTGTAGAACAAGAGTGGTTGTCAGTCACTTTGTTCATGAGTGAGAATGATGATGAGTGTCACGGATCATCACATTCATCAAGTTAAAGAACAAGTGATATCTTGGACAAAGAACAAGCGGAATTGAATAGAAGAACAATAGTAATTGCATTAATACTCGAGGTACAGCAGAGCTCCACACCTTAATCTATGGTGTGTAGAAACTCCACCGTTGAAAATACATAAGAACAAAAGTGATCATTGGTTTCGGCCCCAGAGAGGGAACCAGAAGAACCAAGATCTGATCTAAGAACTAGATGTCCAAAGATGAAAAATACAATAGTAAAAGGTCCTACTTATAGAGAACTAGTAGCCTAAGGTGTACAAAGATGAGTAAATGACATAAAAATCCTCTTCCGGGCCCACTTGGTGTGTGCTTGGGCTGAGCAATGAAGCATTTTCGTGTAGAGACTCTTCTTGGAGTTAAACGCCAGCTTTTATGCCAGTTTGGGCGTTTAACTCCCATTTTGGTGCCAGTTCCGGCGTTTAACGCTGGAAATTCTGAGGGTGACTTTGAACGCCGGTTTGGGCCATCAAATCTTGGGCAAAGTATGGACTATCATATATTGCTGGAAAGCCCAGGATGTCTACTTTCCAACGCCGTTGAGAGCGCGCCAATTGGGCTTCTGTAGCTCCAGAAAATCCACTTCGAGTGCAGGGAGGTCAGAATCCAACAGCATCTGCAGTCCTTTTCAGTCTCTGAATCAGATTTTTGCTCAGGTCCCTCAATTTCAGCCAGAAAATACCTGAAATCACAGAAAAACACACAAACTCATAGTAAAGTCCAGAAAAGTGAATTTTAACTAAAAACTAATAAAAATATACTAAAAACTCAACTCAAACTACTAAAAACATACTAAAAACAATGCCAAAAAGCGTACATATTATCCGCTCATCAAAGTTAATGGTGGTATATATGTTTGATTTAATGCATAACTCATGAAATAATTGTTGCATAATATCATTCTCATTCAAGTGTGAGTTAGCTTGCTGTTATAAAGACCCTTATCAATAAATAAAAAGCCCTTGAAAACAAAAACAGAAAGAAAAGGGAGAAGAAAAAGCCAAAGTGGCAAGAAAAGAAAAAAATAAAGGTTGGACACCAATAGCTTGGACCCTAGGACATATGCCTGTGGTGTTCCTGTACTAAGATATGCTTGGATGAGTAAATTCTAAGGGGTATTTTAAAACCCGGTCACTTAGATCAACTGATTTGGGATGGCCAATTAAAAGTCCACAATAAAGAGCAACTTAGCTACAGAACATTTAGTTATCCAAAGAGATGCTGGGCATCAATGATCCTAGGAAGAATTAGTGAGCCATGTGTCTGTGGTGGAAAGATGTTGAGTAAAAGAAAGAAAAAAAAAATAAAGCCAAAGGCTATTACTGCAACATTAGACACCAAACCTCCAAAAGAATAAGCTTGTTAAGCATTATAAGAAAGAAAAGTTAGCAAGGGAGTGATTAAAGAGTAAGTCTTATAACAGCAAGTTTAGCAAACCTTTGATGAAAAATGTATACTATGTAACATCAAACAATAACTTGAGTTATCATTGTCTGCATAAAGACCCCATAAATCAAATTCTGCTATATGCCTAATAAGGATATGTGTTCTTTTCTTGTTCATTTCAATTTCTCTTAGTTTTGATGCTTGCTTGGGGACAAGAAAGATTTAAGTTTGGTGTTGTGATGACAAGTCATCATATACCCATTTTTCAAGCTAATTTCACTTGTTTTATTAGCATTTATGCACTTTCTTGCATCCTAAGTAATTGATTTGGAGTGAAAATGCATAACTTCTTTAAATCAAACAACCACCATGAAATTAATGTTAACTCATGAGGTTTAAGCTAAATTTAATTGATTTTTAATTGAGTTATAAGCCTTGTGAATTTAGTGATACTTGGAGTGGTTGTTTTGGTTTATTGTAGGTGGAGAAAAGAAGAAAAGGGAAAAGCGTGGCCTAAGAAAGTGTGGCCCAAGAAGAAGAAAGCGTGGCCCAAGAGAGAAGAAGTGTGGCGTATAAAAGGAGGAATGCAAGCATTGCCCTCCACAAGGGCACACTGCCCTCTAGGAGGGCAACATAAGGGAACAAAGCTTGCTAGGAAACTCTGCCCTGCCCACGACAAGGGCAGAGCACAAAATGGTGCCTTGGATTAAAGGAAGGAAAAACCTTGCCCTGCCCTCCACAAGGGCAGTATCGGGCCTTCATGGAAAATAAATCAAAGGAAAAAGTTCACCCATGCATGCCATAAGAGTCGAACACGTGACAATGAAGAAGCAAGGAACTAGGCTTGATTATGGTGCCAAGAAAGCCAAGGAAAATAAGTAGCGTGTGTTTCAGCCATGTCTCGAACGCGGGACTTCAGTTTGGAAACACTGCCCTGCCCTCCGCGAGGGCAGGGCAGCATTTTGTTGTGGCATGGCCAGCGCACCAATCTGGCGCACCAAATTTTTCTGCCCTGCCCTCCGCGAGGGCAGGGCAGCATCCTGCGCACCAAGCTCACACGCCACGCCTGCACCATGGCCGCATGCATCAAATCCTGCCCTGCCCTCCGCAAGGGCAGGGCAGCCTCCTGGAAGCAATCCTTCATGGGCTAAAATTGGATTAAAAATCCAATAAAATTCATTTCTTCACCAAATCAAAAGCCCATCCAAATCCTAAGATCCAAGAATGGAAAGTGTATAAATAGGAGCTAGTTTGATGTAATTAGGAACCTTTTTCCTCTATTTTTGAACTTTGAATTTTCCTTTGAACCTTGACTTTTATTTAGAGCTTTGGAACTTCTCTTGGTGACTTCACTGAGATTTCAGAGAATTGGGGAGGAGAATTGATCTCTCTTCTTCCTCGTTCTTGCTTGGGCATTTTTACTTTTCTTGTTTTGAGTCTTGGGTGTTAAGAATTGGGGAAATTTTGTCTCAATCTCCACTCAAGATCTCTTTGATTTCATTTCTGCATAATTGAATTCAAACACATTTCCTTTACTGCTTCTTTTTCAATTTCTTAATTGCTTTGTGAACTTGGATCCGGGAAGGCAATTGAGATCTAGGCTTTACTACCTAGTCTCTGGAGTCCTGAGATCCCAATTTTCTTTTGGTTCTTCTGTGAACCTTTGCTGCACTTAATTTCCTTACTGTTTGAATTTTAATTGCTTCTAATTCAATTTCTGCACTATTAATGGTTGCAATTCAATTTCCCTTTGCTTAGATTCTGAAATCCCATTCCTCAAATCCCTTTTACATTCAAGCACTTTACATTTCTTGCACTTTAAGTTACTGCAATTTACATTTCTTGCACTTTAAGTTTCAGTCATTTAATTTCTTGTTCTTTAAGATTCAGCACTTTTATTTTCCTGTCCTTTAATTTACTGCAATTCTCCCCTCTCCCTTTACATTCCAAGTAATTTAGCTTCTGTTAAATACAAACCACTCAACCAAAACTTAATTCGCTTGACTAAATCAACCACTAAACCAAAATTGCTCAATCCTTCAATCCCTGTGGGATCGACCTCACTCATGTGAGTTATTATTACTTGATGCGACCCGGTACACTTGCCGGTGAGTTTTGTGTCGGATCGTTTTCCGCACATCACCGCTACTGCTTCATATAGGAATAGTATCTGTATACCCTCCATCGGAGTCAGTAGTTTTGAGTTGAATCCTCAGCTCATTATCATGGTGCAGTAAAATTGCCAGTATTCCGGTTTTCCACAGGAAGAACCTACTGAGTTTCTGGCACAGTTCTTATAAATTGCTGACATAGTACATGATAAGGAAGTAGACCAGGATGTCTACAGATTATTATTATTTCCATTTGCTGTAAAAGACCAAGCTAAGAGGTGTTTAAATAATCAACCTAAGGCCAGCATAAGGACATGAAAACAACTGTCAGAAAAATTTTTGAATCAATATTTCCCTCCCAAGAGGATGACACAGCTAAGGCTAGACATCCAAGGCTTTAAACAAGAGGATAATGAATCCCTTTACAACACCTGGGAGAGGTACAGAGAGATGCTGAGAAAATGCCCCTCTAAAATGTTTTCAGAATGGGTGCAGTTAGACATCTTCTACTATGGGCTTACAGAAAAAGCTCAAATATCTCTAGACCACTCAGCTGGTGGATCTATACACATGAGAAAGACAATTGAAGAGGCTCAAGAGCTTATAAATACTGTTGCTAGAAATCAGCATCTGTACTTGAGCAGTAAGTCCTCCATGAAGGAAGAGGCTAAAGCAGTATCTACTGACCTTAGTCCTCCAGAAAAAGCTGCTGAACTCAACCAGTAATTACTTGCTCTGACAAAACAGTTAGCAAAATTTAAAGAAATGTTACAAGATATTTGGGATGCTAATAAGAATATGGAAGCAGAACTTGACTAGACAAGACAATAGTTATCTAAACAAATAACAGAAGAATGTCAAGCTGTTCAATTAAGGAATGGAAAAATATTAAATACATCAACTCAAAGCAGCAGAAAGCCAAGGAAAGAACAGCTGACAGAGGATGAACAGAATATTACCCAAAATCCCTCTGAGGATAGTAAGAGCCCAGAGAGGAATGATTCTGGCGTCCAAACGCCAGAAAAGGGTGACAAGTTAGTGTCAAACGCCAATTCCATGTTCAACTCTGGCGTTCAAACACCAGAACAGGGTAGGAATCTGGCGTTAAATGCCAATCTAGTGCCCAATCCTGGCGTTCAAATGCCAGTAAGGGATCAGACACCCACAAGTGCTGATGATGACTCCCTCAAGAAGGCATCTCAGCCTGCTTCTGCAGGAAAGAAACCTGTAGCATCCAAGGTTGAAGAATATAAAGCCAAAATACCTTATCCTCAGAAACTCCGCCAAGCGGAACAGGATAAGCAATTTGCCCACTTTGCATACTATCTCAGGACTCTTGAAATAAAGATTCCGTTTGCAGAAGCACTTGAGCAAATACCCTCTTATGCTAAATTCATGAAAGAAATCTTATGCCATAAGAAAGATTGGAGAGAAACTGAAAAAGTTTTTCTCACTGAGGAATGCAGTGCAGTCATTCTAAAAAGCTTACCAGAGAAGCTTAAGGATCCCGGAAGCTTTATGATACCATATACATTAGAAGGGATTTGCACCAAGACAACTCTATGTGATCTTGGTGCAAGTATAAACCTAATCCCTGCATCCACTATCAGAAAGCTTGGTTTGACCGAAGAGATCAAAACAACCCGGATCTGTCTTCAACTTGCTGATGGCTCAATTAAATACCCATCATGCATAATCGAGGACATGATTGTCAAGGTTGGGCCATTTGCCTTTCCCACTGACTTTGTAGTGCTGGAAATGGAGGAGCGCAAAAGTGCAACTCTCATTCTAGGAAGACCATTCCTAGCAACTGGACGCACCCTCATTGATGTCCAAAAAAGGGAAGTGACCCTGAGAGTCAACGAGGATGAGTTTAAGTTGAATGTTGTCAAAGCTATGCAGTACCAGACACACCAAAAGACTGCATGAGAGTGGATCTTATTGACTCTCTGGTAGAAGAAGTCAATATGACTGAGAGTCTCGAATCAGAGATAGAGGACATATTTAAAGATGTTCAGCCTGACCTGGAGGGGCCAGAGGAATTAGAAGAACCTCTGAAAACTCCTCAATTAGAGGAAAAATGCCCCAAACCAGAGCTAAAACCACTGCCACTATTCCTGAAATATGTATTTTTGGGAGAAGACAACACTTTTCCTGTGATCATAAGCTCTACCATAAAGCCACCATAAAGCCACAGGAAGAGGAAGCGCTAATTCAAGTGCTAAAGACACACAAGACAGCTCTTGGGTGGTCCATAAGTGATCTTAAGGGCATTAGCCCAGCCTGATGCATGCATAAGATTCTCTTGGAGGATAATGCTAAGCCAGTGGTTCAACGACAAAGGCAGCTGAATCCAGCTATTAAGGAAGTGGTGCAGAAAGAGGTCACTAAATTACTAGAGGCTGGGATTATTTATCCAATTTCTGATAGCCCTTGGGTGATCCCTGTCCAAGTCGTTCCCAAGAAGGGAGACATGACATTGGTTCATAATAAGAAAAATAAACTGGTTCCCACAAGAACAGTTACAGGATGGCGCATGTGTATTGACTACAAAAGACTCAATACAGCTACCAGAAAGGATCATTTTCCTTTACCATTCATAGACCAAATTCTAGAAAGACTAGCAGGTCAAGATTATTACTACTTTTTGGATGGCTATTCAGGCTACAACCAAATTACAGTAGATCCCCAAGATCAAGAGAAAACAGCATTCACATGCCCAACTGGAGTATTTGCTTTCAGAAAGATGCCATTTGGGCTGTGTAATGCACCTGCAACCTTTCAGAGATGCATGCTCTCTATTTTCTCTGATATGGTGGAGAAATTTCTGGAAGTCTTCATGGATGACTTCTCGGTATATGGAGACTCATTCAGCTCCTGTCTTGATCACCTGACTCTTGTTCTAAAGAGGTGCCAAGAGACTAACCTGGTTTTGAACTGGGAAAAATGTCACTTTATGGTGACTGAAGGAATCGTCCTTGGGCACAAGATCTCGAATAGAGGAATAGAGGTAGATCAAGCTAAGGTAGAGGCAATTGAAAAATCACCACCACCTGCCAATGTTAAGGCAATCAGAAGCTTTCTAGGGCATGTAGGATTCTATAGGAGGTTTATAAAGGATTTTTCAAAAATTACAAAACGTCTGAGTAATCTGCTAGCTGCTGACACACCATTTATATTTGACACAGAGTGTCTGCAGGCGTTTGAGACCCTGAAAGCCAAGCTGGTTACAGCACCAGTCATTTCTGCACTAAACTGGATATTACCATTCGAACTAATGTGTGATGCCAGTGATCATGCCATTGGTGCAGTATTGGGACAGAGGCATGACAAACTTCTACATGTCATTTATTATGCCAGCTGTGTCATAAATGAAGCACAGAAGAATTACACAACCATAGAAAAGGAATTGCTTGCAGTGGTTTATGCCATTGACAAGTTCAGATCCTATTTGGTAGGATCAAAGGTGATTGTGTACACTGACCATGCTGCTCTTAAATATCTACTCACAAAGTAGGATTCAAAATCTAGGCTCATAAGGTGGGTGCTGCTTCTGCAAAAGTTTGATATAGAAATAAGAGACAGAAAAAGGACAGAAAACCAAGTGGCAGATCACCTGTCCCGGATAGAACCAGTAGAAGGGGCATCCTTGCCCATCACTGAGATCTCTGAAACTTTTTCGGATGAGCAACTCTTTGCCTTTCAGGAAGTACCATGGTTTGCAGACATTGCAAACTATAAGGCTGCAAGGTTCATACCCAAAGAGTACAGTAGGCAGCAAACGAAAAAATTAATTTCTGATGCAAAGTACTACTTGTGGGATGAACCATATCTCTTTAAGAGATGCGCAGACGGATTAATCCATAGGTGCATACCTAGAGAAGAAGTGCAGAGGATCCTTTGGCATTGCCATAGATCACAATACGGAGGATGGTGCACGAAATTGTGATCATCAATGGCGCCATCAACATGGTACGCTCAATTGCAATCTCAACACTTTATCACAACTTCGCACAACTAACCAGCAAGTGCACTGGGTCGTCCAAGTAATAAACCTTACGCGAGTAAGGGTCGATCCCACGGAGATTGTTGGTATGAAGCAAGCTATGGTCACCTTGTAAATCTTAGTCAGACAGAATCAAGTGGTTATAGATGATATATGAATAAAGCATAAGGATAGAGATACTTATGTAATTCATTGGTGAGAATTTCAGATAAGCGAATGGAGATGCTTTGTCTCTTCCGTCTCTCTGCTTTCTACTGTCTTCATCCAATCCTTCTTACTCCTTTCCATGGCAAGCTATATGTTGGGCATCACCGTTGTGAGTGGCTACAATCCCGTCCTCTCAGTGAAAATGTTCAACGCACCCTGTCACGGCACGGCTAATCATCTGTCGGTTCTCAATCAGGTTGGAATAGAATCCATTGATTCTTTTGCGTCTGTCACTAACGCCCAGCCTTAAGGAGTTTGAAGCTCGTCACAGTCATTCAATCATTGAATCCTACTCAGAATACCACAGACAAGGTTTAGACCTTCCGGATTCTCTTGAATGTCGCCATCAATTCTAGCTTATACCACGAAGATTCTAATTAAGGAATCCAAGAGATAAACATTCAATCCTTGTTTGCTTGTAGAACGGGAGTGGTTGTCAGGCACGCGTTCATAAGTGAGAATGATGATGAGCGTCACAAAATCATCACATTCATCATGTTCTTGGGTACGAATGAATATCTTAGAACAAGAATAGCTGAATTGATGGATTCATCCATGCACTTCCCAGTCTCTAGGACTATAAAATCAGCAGGGATGTAATGGTCTTCAATCTTTACCAGAACATCCTCTACAAGTCCATAAGCTTGTTTTCTTGAACTGTCTGCCATCTCTAGTGAGATTCTTGCAGCTTACACCTCAAAGATCCCTAGCTTCTCCATTACAGAGAGAGGCATGAGGTTTATACTTGACCCTAGGTCACATAGGGCCTTCTTAAAGGTCATGGTGCCTATGGTACAAGGTATTGAAAACTTCCCAGGGTCTTGTCTCTTTTGAGGTAATTTCTGCCTAGACAAGTCATCCAGTTCTTTGGTGAGTGTTCCGGGGGTTACCTGAAACGTGTAGCTCGGTCGTCTGGAGATGCCCGAGGTGGGGGTTCAGGGACCCGAGCTTGACATGCAGAGTGGTTGGTGGTTGTACCTGCAATGACACTCCGATGCTTAAGTTAGCATGGGTCCAAGCAGATAATGTGTAGAATCAGAGTATGAGTTATACCTGGGTGCTCCAGTGTATTTATAATGGTGAGAAGTGACCTTCTTAGATAAGATAAGTTAGTTATCTTATCTTATTTTTATCTTATCTTTGGGTGAGGTCAGCTTATCTTCAACGGAACCGCCTTTATCTTTCTGGGCTTTGGCTGCCTTTAGATTGGGCTGCGTTCCTTCGTTTTGGGCCTGCTTTGGGCTCCTTTGGCGATTTAGCCGAGCTCTTTGAGAAGAGGTCGGGCATTTGGCCTGAAGAGGTCGGTCGGCTTGTCGCTAAACATCCCGGGTCGGACAGCTTGGCCCAGGGTATGAACAGTGCCCCTGCTTGAGTTCGATCTTTCCATGAGATCGTGCTTTTCAGAGTTTCGATCTCTTTGGAAGTAGTGCTCAAGCATCTGTCTTGCTTGTTTCTTCATTGATTTGCAATCTTTTGCAGATTTTCTAGAGGTTTGGTACTTCACAGTCCGTCCTCTTTTGAGTAGTAGTGTGGGTTTTCTACCCTTGCTTTCTGGATCACGCCTTGCTTTTGTGTTGACAACCCTCTGCTTTGGTGAAGTTATCCTTGCGGCTTGATATCCGGACTCTTAGTAACTTGTCTGATGACTTTTTAGTGTTCTTTGATTAGAACCTTTTTAGTCTCGGATGACATACGTAGCCCTGTTTGAGATTGTGCCTTCTTTGAGTGGAGTTGTATCCCTTTTAGCTAAGCACTTTTGAGCCTTAAGGTTTTTTCTTAACCTTTTGGCTTGTTCTTTTTTGAGATTGTACTTGCGCCTCTTCTTAGCTGACGTCGACCTGTACGACTTTGCCCCTGCTTGAGTTCGATCTTTCCGTGAGATCGTGCTCTCTTTGGGGGAAGTCGTACTCAAGCATCCTGACTTTGGTCGATCTTGAGTAGTTTTATTTTGTGCGAGTTTGGCATTGCTTTTTTTTTTAGTTGGTCTGAACAATTTTGATAGCCTTGTCATGGAGCCGTGGCCTTTTGGGCAAAGCTATGTCCCTTTTAGCGCACGCTTTTTGTTGGTCCAATTTCTCGTGTCGACGAGCTGTAGCTTTCGTTGGTCCGACTTCTTGTCGGTCCAAGCTGTGGTTTTCGTTGGTCCGACTTCTTGTCGGTCCAAGCTGTGGTTTTCGTTGGTCCGACTTCTTCTTGTCGGTCCAAGCTGTAGCTTTTGTTGGTCCGACTTTTTCTTGTTGTTCCAAGCTGTAGCTTTGGGCCGACTTTTTCATGTCGGTCGCTTCTAAGTTATTTCTAGTAATCCTCTTTATTGGACCTCTGTCAGGTCTCTTTCAGGGATTACTTTTTATAACTTTTTTGTTTTATGGGATGACTTCTTTACGTCAGTCCCTTCTCCAAGTTATTTTTGTAATCCTCTTTCTTGGACCTTTGTCAGATCTCTTTCAGGGATTACTTTTATAACTTGTCCGTTGTAGGAGACCGACTTCTTTATGTCGATCTCTTCTAAGTTATTTCGTAACCCTCTTTCTTTGGACCTTTGTCAGGTCTCTTTCAGGGATTACTTCTATAACTTTATTGTTTATGGGATGACTTCTTTACGTCAGTCCCTTCTCCAAGTTATTTTTGTAATCCTCTTTCTTGGACCTTTGTCAGATCTCTTTCAGGGATTACTTTTATAACTTGTCCGTTGTAGGAGACCGACTTCTTTATGTCGATCTCTTCTAAGTTATTTCGTAACCCTCTTTCTTGGACCTTTGCCAGGTCTCTTTCCAGGGATTTGCTGATAACTTGGGTTGACTTGGTCCGACTTCTCAACGTCGGCTAGTCTTTAAGTTACTATTTTAGCAATCCGTAAGACCTCGTCAGGTTCTTTTTTTGGATCACTTTCGATAACTTCTTACATTATTCTGTGTTCATCTTTGCCGATTTTGTCGTGATCGGGCGATGATTTTGGTGTTTCACCTTGCCGACCTGCCGTAGTCGGGCGTCTTGGTAGGAAACTTTTTAGGGAATCTGCAATCTTTTAAACAATAATATAAAGATAAGAGTGTGTACATGTTAGTACTTTACCTTTCTAGGTCGGGCAATTTTTTTGGATCTCGGCCTGGCGCCTTTTTTAGATTGCAGGCATGCCATGACCTTGGTAGCTCTTGCCCTTCAAGTTCGGGCAGTCTGTAGCAACCTTTCCCCAGTTCTTCTAAACAACTTGGTATGGTCCTTTCCAGTTGGGTGCTAGCTTTCCTTCTCCAGGTTGAGTTGTTCCGATATCATTTCGGATTAGGATAAGGTTGTTGTTGGCAAAGCTTCGCTGTACTGTCTTCTGATTGTATCTTGAGGCCATTCGACGTTTTTAACGCCTCTTCCTTGATCGGAGCTCTCTCTCGGACTCTTGGGAGTAGGTCGAGTTCTTTCCTTTGGATTTGGGAGTTGACCTCTTCATTGTAGAAGATCATTCTTGGGGGATCCTTCTTCGATCTCTACTGGGATCATTGCCTCCATTTCGTAAATCAATCGGAAGGGTGATTCCCCCGTGGTGAAGTGTGGAGTTGTCCGATATGCCCATAGGACTTGTGGGAGCTCTTCAGCCCAAGCTCCCTTTGTGTCCTTTAGTCTCCGTTTTAACCTAGCTAGTATGACTTTGTTGGCAGCTTCTGCTTGTCCATTGGCTTGTGGGTGTTCTACGGATGTGAATTTGGTGCTTTATTTTCAAGTTAGCCACTCTTTTCTTGAAACCTGTGTCCGTGAATTGAGTGTCATTGTTTGTGGTGATGGAGTAAGAAACCCCAAACCTTGTAATAATGTTCTTGTACAAGAATTTCTGACTTCTTTGAGCAGTGGCATTAGCTAGGGGCTCTGCCTCAATCCATTTTGTGAAGTAATCCACCCCTAAAATGAGGAACTTGACTTGTCCCGATCCTTGGAAAAATAGTCCAAGGAGGTCGAGTCCCCTCTTTGCGAACGGCCAAGGTGATGTTACACTGATGAGCTCCTCTGGTGGGGCAATGTGGAAGTTGGCATGCTTTTGATGTAAAGCTTTGACTTTGTATTTGGGTTTTTGCTCTGTTGTTGCCTCCAAAGGGTGCCCTTGGACTTTTGTGTGAGTCCTGGGGTTTCCCTTTTACTGCCACGTCTGTCACTTTATGTTTTACTGTTATTGTCCGAGTTGTTTCCTTATTTGCTCGAGTTGTTTGGTAGTAATTCCATAGTCGACCTATGTCTTTGAGATGTCTACTAAGATCCCGGACAGCGTGTCTGATTAGCTGGATTTCATAGTTTAAATGCGTGTTACTGTGGCTGACCCTGAGTACATCCCTTATACTGCCTTCGAGACCGATTTGTTGTGGTCTTGTAATGTAGCTCGGATGAGGCTTCTGTTATTGCCCCTTGGTTGGCTAGTTTTGAAAATGCATCAGCTCGGGCATTCTGCTCTCAGGGTATGTGTCGGACCTCGTATCCCCGAATTGTCCGAGCTGTTGGTGCTGGCTGCATTAGCTCGGGCATTCTATGTGTCAGACTTCATTTTCCCCGATTTGTCTGAGCTATTTTCTGTTTTTGTCCAGAGTCCCCCGGATTGTCCGAGATGTTCTCTGGTTTTGTCCAAGGTCTCCCGAATTATTCGAGCTGTCCTCTGTAGGATTCTTCCAGCTAAGTTTGTTTTCTGCAGGATGCCCTTTATTGGCTGGTTGGTTGGAACTCTGATAGTGTGAGCTTGAAAGTATGGGTGGAGTCGTCGAGAGGTGAGTATGAGGGTGTAGGCGAACTTTTTCTATCTGTTGATAGGTTAGTTCGGTCCCTTGTAAAGCTTTGCTGATGAAGTAGACGGGTTGTTTCCCACTTTTGTCTTCTCTGACTAGTGCTGAGGCTATTGCCTGACTTCCCACTGCGAGGTATAATGAGTTCTTCATTTTCCCGCGGTCTGGAAAGGATGGGTGGTTGCTCCAAGGATTTCGAAATCTCGGAAGGCTTGTTCGTACTCCGTTGTCCTTTTCAACTCGTCTGACCTCCTTGGTGTGAGGTGGCCCTTCAACTCGCCCGACCTCTTTGGTGTGAGGTGGACCTTAACTCGCCCGACCTCTTCCGTGTGAGGTGGACCTTCAACTCGTCCGACCTCTTTGGTATGAGGTGGACCTTCAACTCATCCGACCTCTTGGTTGTGAGGTGGACCTTCAACTTGTCCGACCTCTTTGGTATGAGGTGGACCTTCAACTCATCCGACCTCTTGGTTGTGAGGTGGACCTTCAACTCGTCCGACCTCTTTGGTGTGAGGTGGACCTTCAACTCGCCCGACCTCTTCGGTGTGAGGTGGACCTTCAACTCGTCCGACCTCTTTCGTGTGAGGTGGACCTTCAACTCGTCCGACCTCTTTGGTGTGAGGTGGACCTTCAACTCGCCCGACCTCTTTGGTGTGAGGTGGACTTTCAACTTGTCCGACCTCTTTGGTGTGAGGTGGACCTTCAATTCGCCCGACATCTTCGGTGTGAGATGGACCTTCAACTTGTCCGACCTCTTTGGTGGTGAGGTGGACCTTCAACTTGTCCGACCTCTTTGGTGTGAGGTGGACCTTCAATTCGCCCGACATCTTCGGTGTGAGATGGACCTTCAACTCGTCCGACCTCTTTGGTGTGAGGTGGACCTTAACTCGCCCGACCTCTTCCGTGTGAGGTGGACCTTCAACTCGTCCGACCTCTTTGGTGTGAGGTGGACCTTAACTTGCCCAATTCTTTGTTATGAGGTGGGCCTTCAACTCGTCCGACCTCTTTCTCCTTTTTGCTTTTGATTGGGCGAGGTGGTGGGATCTTCTCCGATTGATCTTCTCTTTTCTTGGACTCTTCATCCTTGTCCCGTGGTGGGTTAGGAGAATTCGGTTTTTTAGCTTTCTCCTAGTCGAGAGTTCTCTTCCATGTTGATGTATTTCTGTTCCCGTTCCTGTACCTCGTTCAGAGATGTTGGGTGCTTCTTGGATATTGAGTGGCTGAGAGGTCCTTCTCTTAGGCCATTGATGAGTCCCATGATGGCCGCTTTTGTTGGAAGACTTTGTATGTCAAGGCATGCGTTGTTGAATCTTTCAATGTAGCTGTGAAGGCTTTTCTGATCTCCTTGTTTAATTCCCAGCAAGCTTGAAGTGTGTTTGGCTTTATCCTTCTGGATGGAGAACCTGGCGAGGAATCTTCTTAACAAGGTCGTCAAACTTGTGATGGATCTTGGAGACAAACTGTCGAAGCACCATATTGCTGTCTTCGTTAGAGTAGTCGGGAAGACTTTGCATCGAATGGCGTCCGATGTGTCGGTGAGGTACATTCTTCTGAAATTACTGAGATGATGGCTTGGATCCAATGTGCCGCCGTACGGGATCATGTTGGGAGCTTTGAAGTCCTTTGGGACCTTTAGCTTTCATGATCTCTTTGGTGAATGGGTCTTGATCTTTGTGGGGGCTATCTTCGTGACTGGATCGTGGTCGTTGTCATGGTTGTCCGCCATGGTGGTGGGATGACTTCCAGGTCCCCGGCAACGGCGCCAATGTTCCGGGGGTTACCTGAAACGTGTAGCTCGGTCGTCTGGAGATGCCCGAGGTGGGGGTTCAGGGACCCGAGCTTGACATGCAGAGTGGTTGGTGGTTGTACCTGCAATGACACTCCGATGCTTAAGTTAGCATGGGTCCAAGCAGATAATGTGTAGAATCAGAGTATGAGTTATACCTGGGTGCTCCAGTGTATTTATAATGGTGAGAAGTGACCTTCTTAGATAAGATAAGTTAGTTATCTTATCTTATTTTTATCTTATCTTTGGGTGAGGTCAGCTTATCTTCAACGGAATCGCCTTTATCTTTCTGGGCTTTGGCTGCCTTTAGATTGGGCTGCGTTCCTTCGTTTTGGGCCTGCTTTGGGCTCCTTTGGCGATTTAGCCGAGCTCTTTGAGAAGAGGTCGGGCATTTGGCCTGAAGAGGTCGGTCGGCTTGTCGCTAAACATCCCGGGTCGGACAGCTTGGCCCAGGGTATGAACAGTGAGCAAAGGAGGTTCGTTCTCCCAAGTCTCATTACCAAATAACTTGTCATTTAGCTTCATGATTGCTCCAAGGTATTTAGCAACTTGCTCTTCAGTGACATACTCATCCTCTTCAGAGGAAGAATACTCATCAGAGCTCATGAATGGCAGAAGTAAATCCAATGGAATCTCTATGGTCTCAGTATGAGCCTCAGATTCCCATGGTTCCTTATTAGGGAACTCATTGGAGGCCAGTGGACGTCCATTGAGGTCTTCCTCAGTGGCGTTCTCTTCTGTTAATGGCGTTCTCTTATTAGTTCGGCCATGTAGGTCATGTTAATGGCCTTGCATTCTCCTTTTGGATTCTCTTCTGTATTGCTTGGAAGAGTACTAGGAGGGAGTTCAGCAATTTTCTTGCTCAGCTGTCCCACTTGTGCCTCCAAGTTCCTAATGGAGGACCTTGTTTCAGTCATGAAACTTTGAGTGGTTTTGATTAGATCAGAGACCATGGTTGCTAAGTCATAGTGGCTCTGCTTAGAATTTTCTGTCTGTTACTGAGAAGATGATGGAAAAGGCTTGCCATTGCTAAACCTGTTTCTTCCACCATTATTGTTTTTGAAACCTTGTTGAGGTCTCTGTTGATCCTTCCATGAGAGATTTGGATGATTTCTCCATGAAGAATTATAGGTGTTTCCATAAGGGTCACCCATGTAATTAACCTCTGCCATGGCAGGGTTCTCAGGATCATAAGCTTCTTCTTCAAATGAAGCGTCCTTAGTACTGCCTGGTGCAGCTTGCATTCCAGACAGACTTTGAGAAATCAAATTGACTTGCTAAGTCAATATTTTATTCTGAGCCAGTATGGCATTCAGAGTATCAATTTCAAGAACTCCTTTCTTCTGATTTGTCCCATTGTTCACAGGATTCCTTTCAGAAGTGTACATGAATTGGTTATTTGCAACCATTTTAATTAGTTCTTGAGCTTCTGTAGGCGTCTTCTTTAGATGAAGAGATCCTCCAGCAGAGCTATCCAAAGACATCTTGGACAGTTCAGACAGACCATCATAGAAGATACCTATGATGCTCCATTCAGAAAGCATGTCAGAAGGACACTTTCTGATCAATTGTTTGTATCTTTCCCAAGCTTCATAGAGGGATTCACCTTCCTTCTGTCTGAAGGTTTGGACTTCCACTCTAAGCTTACTCAATTTTTGAGGTGGAAAGAACTTTGCCAAGAAGGCATTGACTAGCTTTTCCCAAGAGTTCAGGCTTTCTTTAGGTTGTGAGTCCAACCATATCCTAGCTCTGTCTCTTACAGCAAAAGGGAATAGCATAAGTCTGTAGACCTCAGGGTCAACCCCATTGGTCTTGACATTGTCACAGATTTGCAAGAATTCAGCTAAAAACTGATGAGGATCTTCCAATGAAAGTCCATGGAACTTGCAATTATATTGCATTAGAGAAACTAATTGAGGCTTAAGCTCAAAGTCGTTTGCTCCAATGGCAGGGATAGAGATGCTTCTCCCATAGAAGTCGGGAGTAGGTGCAGTAAAGTCACCCAGCACCTTTCTTGCATTGTTGGCATTGTTGTTATTTTCGGCTGCCATGGGTTCTTCTTCTTTGAAGATTTCTGTTAGGTCCTCTACAGAGAGTTGTGCCTTAGCTTCTCTTGGCTTTCGCTTCAAGGTCCTTTCAGGTTCAGGGTCAGCCTCAACAAGAATGCTTTTATCTTTGCTCCTGCTCATATGAAAGAGAAGAGAACAAGAAAGTATGGAATCCTCTATGTCACAATATAGAGACTCCTTGAGGTGTCAGAGGAAAAGAAAAATAGAAGGAGAGGTAGAAGAATTCAAACTTATCAAGAAAGATGGAGTTCGAATTGTGCATTAAGGAGGAGTGTTAGTCCATAAATAGAAGGATGTGAGAAGAGGGGAATAAATTTTCAAAAATAAATTAAAAAGATTTTAAAAACATTTTGAAAAACTCTAATTGATTTTCGAAAACCATGAGTGGAAAAGAAATCAAGTGATTTTTGAAAAAGATTTTGAAATTAGAAATCAAAAAGATATGATTGAAAACTAATTTGAAAAAGATGTGATTGAAAAGATATAATTTGAAAAACAATTTAAAAAGATTTGATTTTAAAAATTAATGACTTGGCTAACAAGGAAAGATATGATTCAAACATTAAACCTTTCTCAACAGAAAAGGCAACATACTTGAAATGTTGAATCAAATCATTAATTGATAGCAAGTATTTTTGAAAATGGAAAGAAATTGATTTTGAAAAAGATTTGATTGAAAAGATATGATTTGAAAAAGATTTGATTTTGAAAAATTTTTGAAAACCTGAAAAAAATTTGAATTAAAAACAGAATATTCCCTCTTGTGCCATCCTGGCGTTAAACGCCCTGAATGGTATACATTCTGGCGTTTAACGCCCAAAACACTACCCTTTTGGGCGTTAAACGCCCAGCCAGGTACCCTGGCTGGCGTTTAAACGTCAGTTTTCCTTCTTAACTGGGCGTTTTGAACGTCCAGCTTTTTCTGTATAATTCCTCTGCTGTATGTTCTGAATCTTCAATTCTCTGTATTGTTGACTTGAAAAGACACAAATAAAATTCTTTTTTTTTTATTTTTAATAATGAGGAATAATCAAAATGCAACTAAAATCAAATAACAATGCATGCAAGACACCAAACTTAGCAGTTTGTATATTATTGACACTAACAAAATGAGAATGCATATGAGAAACAACAAAACACTCAAGTCAAGAGAATTCAAAGATCAGAGCAAGGAAATCATCAAGAACATCTTGAAGATCACTTAAGACACATGAATGAATGCAAGAAGAATAGAAACATGCAATTGACACCAAATTTAAAATGAGACACTAGACTCAATAAGAAACATGAGAATATTTTTGGTTTTTATGATTTTGTAATTTTTTTGGATTTTTCGAAAATTAAGTGGAAAAGAAAATAAAGGTATCAAAATTCTTAATGAGAATTCCAGGAATCATGCAATGTTAGTCTAAAGCTTCAGTCTAAAGTAATTAGACATGGCTAGCCAAGCTTCAGCAGGACATTACATTCAAGAGCTAAATTGATGAGAATCAATCAGCTTTGGTAATGATAATAACATCACCTTGAAACACTAGAATTCATTCTTAAGAACTCTGAAGCAAAATACCTAATCTAAGCAACAAGATGAACCGTCAGTTGTCCATACTCGAAACAATCCCCAGCAACGGCGCCAAAAACTTGGGGCACAAAATTGTGATCATCAATGGCGCCATCAACATGGTACGCTCAATTGCAATCTCAACACTTTATCACAACTTCGCACAACTAACCAGCAAGTGCACTGGGTCATCCAAGTAATAAACCTTACGCGAGTAAGGGTCGATCCCACGGAGATTGTTGGTATGAAGCAAGCTATGGTCACCTTGTAAATCTTAGTCAGACAGATTCAAATGGTTATAGATGATATATGAATAAAGCATAAGGATAGAGATACTTATGTAATTCATTGGTGAGAATTTCAGATAAGCGAATGGAGATGCTTTGTCCCTTCCGTCTCTCTACTTTCCTACTGTCTTCATCCAATCCTTCTTACTCCTTTCCATGGCAAGCTATATGTTGGGCATCACCGTTGTCAGTGGCTACAATCCTGTCCTCTCAGTGAAAATGTTCAATGCACCCTGTCACGGCACGGCTAATCATCTGTCGGTTCTCAATCAGGTTGGAATAGAATCCATTGATTCTTTTGCGTCTGTCACTAACGCCCAGCCTTCAGGAGTTTGAAGCTCGTCACAGTCATTCAGTCATTGAATCCTACTCAGAATACCACAGACAAGGTTTAGACCTTCCGGATTCTCTTGAATGCCACCATCAATTCTAGCTTATACCACGAAGATTCTGATTAAGGAATCCAAGAGATAAACATTCAAGCCTTATTTGCTTGTAGAACGGGAGTGGTTGTCAGGCAGGCGTTCATAAGCGAGAATGATGATGAGCGTCACATAATCATCACATTCATCATGTTCTTGGGTACGAATGAATATCTTAGAACAAGAATAAGCTGGATTGAATAGAAGAACAATAGTAATTGCATTAATACTCGAGGTACAGCAGAGCTCCACACCTTAATCTACGGTGTGTAGAAACTCCACCGTTGAAAATACATAAGAACAAGGTCTAGGCATGGCCGTGAGGTCTGCCCCCTGATCTAAGATAGCATAAGACTAAAGATAGCTACCAAGATGAAAATACAATAGTAAAAGGTCCTATTTGTAGAGAACTAGTAGCTTAGGGTTTACAAATATGAGTAAATGACATAAAAATCCACTTCCGGGCCCACTTGGTGTGTGCTTGGGCTGAGCATTGAAGCTTTCATGTGTAGAGACTTTTCTTGGAGTTAAACGCTAGCTTTTGTGCCAGTTTGGGCGTTTAACTCCCATTCTTGTGCCAGTTCCGGCGTTTAACGCCGGGCCATTTTGAGCTGATTTGGAACGCCAGTTTGGGCCATCAAATCTCGGGCAAAGTATGGACTATTATACATTGCTGGAAAGCCCAGGATGTCTACTTTCCAACGCCGTTGAGAGCGTGCCAATTGGGCTTCTGTAGCTCCAGAAAATCCACTTCGAGTGCAGGGAGGTCAGAATCCAACAGCATCTGCAGTCCTTTTCAGTCTCTGAATCAGATTTTTGCTCAGGTCCCTCAATTTCAGCCAGAAAATACCTGAAATCACAGAAAAACACACAAACTCAAAGTAAAGTCCAGAAAAGTGAATTTTAACTAAAAACTAATAAAAATATACTAAAAACTAACTAAAACATACCAAAATTAATACTAAAAATAATGCCAAAAAGCGTATAAATTATCCGCTCATCAGAGGACATTTTGGAAGTGAGCGAACAGCCACAAAGGTCCTCCAATGTGGCTTCTACTGGCCTACTCTCTATAAAGACTCCTGAGAGTTTGTACGAAATTGTGACAGTTGCTAGAGAGCTGGTAATCTGCCTTATGGTTATGCTATGCCTCAACAAGGGATCTTAGAGATTGAATTGTTTGACGTATGGGGTATTGACTTCATGGGGCCTTTCCCACCTTCATACTCAAACACTTATATTCTGGTGGTAGTAGACTATGTATCTAAATGGGTAGAGGCAATTGCAACACCCACTAGTGATACTAAAACAGTGATAAAGTTCCTCCAGAAACACATCTTCAGTAGATTTGGTGTTCCCAGAGCAATAATCAGTGATGGAAGAACTCATTTCTGTAATAAACAGATTTACTCTGCTATGGTCCGGTATGGAATTAGCTACAAGGTAGCAACTCCATACCATCCACAGACAAATGAGCCAGCTGAGGTCTCGAATAGAGAACTAAAAAGAATCCTGGAACGGACTGTGATGGCCCGTAGAAAGGATTGGGCAAAAACCTTGGATAATGCCCTGTGGGCATATAGAACAGCATTCAAGACTCCTATAGGAACTTCTCCATACCAACTTGTGTATGGCAAAGCCTGTCATCTGCCCGTGGAACTGGAACACAAAGCTTACTAGGCAACCAGATTCCTAAACATTGATGCTACATTAGCTGGAGAGAAAAGATTGCTCCAGTTGAATGAGCTAGAGGAGTTCAGGCTCAATCCTTTCGAAAATGCAAATATTTACAAGGAGAAAGCAAAAAGATGGCATGACAAAAAATTGTCACCCAAAGTCTTTGAACCAGGACAAAAGGTCCTATTATTCAACTATAGACTCAAATTATTCCCTGGGAAATTAAAATCCCGGTGGAGGGGACCATATGTGATTACAAGTGTGTCATCATATGGATATGTGGAGCTTCAAGATACTGACTCTGATAAAACATTCATTGTTAATGGACAAAGAGTCAAACACTATCTTGAAAGCAATATTGAACAAGAGTGCTCAAAACTGAGACTAGAATAACATTCAGTGAGGTCCAGCTAAAGACAATAAAGAAGCGCTTGCTTGGAGGCAACCCAGCCATTGGTTAAGCATATCTATTTTCTAGTAATTATAAGAGTTTGATACAAAATTTATCTTTCACTGCAGAAGTTCACAGAGTTACAGTAGAATTCAGAGCGGAAAATAGAGAAAAGATGCTCACTAGCAGAAAAATGCCAATAAACGCCCAAGACATGCTACTCTTGGGCGTTTAACGCCAGGAACATGGGGGGAGGAGGTTCTTGTTCCCAACTCAGATTTTTTTGAAATTTTAATATTTCTTCCCACATTTCTTGCATGAACATGTTACAAATCCTCATCTTTCAATTTCAATTTCAAAAATTTCTTAATCCAAAAAAAAGATCTTTTTCTATTTCCTTCAAAATCTTTGTAAAAAAAATTCATATATCTTTTTAAATTCCTTTCAAATCTTTTTCAACCCATCACATTATCTTTTCAAAATTAGAATTATTTTTCCAAATCCCCCTCTTATCTTCTCAATTTTAAAAATACATCTTTTGCATATCATAATTATCTTTTCACAAATCATATGTTCTATCACATCTTTTTCACAAATCATATCTTTTGCACATCTTTTCCCAAATTTTCGAACCCACCCCTCCCCCCTTTAAATTGCCATTCGGCCATCCCATTTCCTCCACCATTCGAAATTGTCTCTCCCTCTCTTCCTCTCCTTTCCTTTCTTTTGCTTGAGGACAATCAAACCTCTAAGTTTGGTGTGCTTTTCGTGATCACTGAGCCAAGACTCACCAAGATCATAGGTTCTAAGGGAAAACAAATTACCTCAAGAGGCAAGAAAGAGAGTATTCCAAAACCACTTTGGAATCAAGAGAAGTTCTTAACCAAAGAACATGCAGACCATTATTACAAAATAATGGGTTTGAGGTCAGTGATCTCGGAAGTTAAATTTGATCTGAAAGAAGATGAATATCTGGAGATCCAAGAGCAAATTCGAAACAGAGGCTGGGAAATCCTAGCTAATCCTGACACAAAGGTGGGGAGAAATATGGTTCAGGAATTCTACTCAAATCTTTGGCAAATAGATAAATAGAGAATGTCTGGAACCGCCTTCTATACCTTCCGAACCATGGTCAGAGAAAAGATTATCTACTTTCACCATGACATCATAAGAGAGATCTTCGAGCTACCTCAACTACAAGATGACCCGGAATCCTTTAACAGGAGAATTGTGAATCAAGATAAGCGCCTGGACCAAGTTCTAGAGGACATATGCATCCCTGGAGCCAAGTGGGTAACCAACTCAAAGAATGTCCTAATTCAACTCAGGAGGGGGGGATCTCAAACCAGTTGCTAAAGGCTGGCTGGATTTTATTGGGCATTCCATACTACCCACTAGCAACTGCTATGAGGTCACTGTTAAGAGAGCAGTGATGATCCATTGCATTATGATGGGAAAAGAAGTGGAAGCTCATCATCTGATTGGTTGTGAGCTTTATACAATTGCAAACAAGAACTCCACCGAAGCCAAATTGGCCTACCCAAGCTTGATTTCTTTGCTATGTAAAAATGCTGGAGTAAAAATGGGAGTAAATAAGTATATCCCAATTGATTCCCAATCACAAAAAATCAATGGAATGGTAAGAAGTGCAAGACATTCCCATCAAAAGGAGGGCACAACAGTTCCTCCCAGAAATCCCACAGATTGACCACTGGAACCGCTTAGAAACATCTATTACCAAGCTGCAAGGAGCTATGGATCAAATGAAAGAAGAACATGAAAATCAAAAGAACATGCTCTGTAAGCTGCTTAAGGAACAAGAGAAGCAATGGCGTGAACTGTAGGAGCTGAAGCGCCAGAGGCTACCTCTTGAAGGGCCAGACAATCCACAGAATGAAGGAGCATCCACCTCCCAAACTAAAGGTTGTTGAGTCCTAATCTTAACTCCATGATAACTCTGCTATTAGAAATCTATTTTTAGATTCATAGGAATAGTAGTAATGAATGTCCTTACTTTTTGTTTTTGATTTTATCCCCAAGTAAGCTATAATTTATTTTTCTCATCATCACTAAACATGAATAAAATAGCAGATTTTTAAAGTAAGGAGGCAATTTTATCTTCGAGTTCTTAATAAGAAAAATTCAAATTATTTATATGTGGTGATAATACTCTTTGCTCTCTGAATGAATGCCTGAACAGTGCATAAATTTTGATAGTGAAGCTTATGAATGTTAAAATTATTGGCTCTTGAAAGAATGATGAAAAAAAAGGAGAAATGTTGTTGATGATCTGAAAAATCATAGAATTGATTCTTGGAGCAAGAGAAAGCAAAAAAAAATGGCAAAAAAAAAGAAAAGAGAAAGAAAGAAAAAAAAGAAAAAGAAAAAGCAAGTAGAAAAAGCCAATAGCCCCTAAAACCAAATGGCAAAGGGTAAAAAGGGTCCAAGTCTTTGAGCATCAACGGATAGGAGGGCCTAAAGGAATAAAATCCAGGCCTAAGCGGCTGAATCAAGCTGTCTCTAACCATGTGCTTGTGGCATGCAAGTCCAAGCAAAAAGCTTGAGACTGAGTGGTTAAAGTCGTGATCCAAAGCAAGAGTGTGCTTAAGAACTCTGGACACCTCTAACTGGGAATTTAGCAAAGCTGAGTCACAATCTGAAAAGGTTCACCCAGTTATGTGTCTGTGGCATTTATGTATCCGGTGGTAATACTGGAAAACAAAGTGCTTAGGGCCACGACCAAGACTCATAAAGTAGCTGTGTTCTAGAATCAACATACTTAACTAGGAGAGCCAATAACACTATCTAAAATTCTGAGTTCCAATAGATGCTAGTCATTCAGAACTTCAAAGGATAAATGGAGATGCCAAAACTATTCAGAAGCAAAAAGCTACTAGTCCCGCTCATCTAATTAGAATTTGAGCTTTATGTACACTTTGAGATGCTATTGCCTCTTGATTTTCTTTGGCCTATTTCGTTCATCTAGTTGCTTGAGGCCAAGCAACAGTTTAAGTTTGGTGTTGTGATGAGCGGATATTTTATACGCTTTTTGGGGGAATTTTCATATAGTTTTTAGTAGGATTTAGCCACTTTTTAGTATACTTTTATTAGTTTTTATGCAAAAATCATATTTCTAGACTTCACTATGAGTTTGTGTATTTTTCTGTGATTTCAGGTATTTTCTAGCTGAAATTGAGGGACCTAAGCAAAAATCTGATTCAGAGGCTGAAGAAGGACTGCAGATGCTGTTGGATTCTGACCTCCCTACACTCGAAGTGGATTTTCTGGAGCTACAGAACTCCAAACGGTGCTCTTCCAATTGCATTGGAAAGTAGACATCCAGGACTTTCCAGAAATATATAATAGTTTATACTTTGAGCTAGTTTTGACGACGTAAATTAGCATCAAAACGCCAGCTCTTTGCCCTTTTCTGGCGTCAAAACGTCAGAGCTGGCATAAAAGTTGGAGTTAAATGCCCAAACTAGCACAAAAGCTGGTGTTTAACTCCAGGAACAGTCTATGCACGTGAAAGCTTCAATTTTCAGCCCAAGCACACACCAAGTGGGCCCAAGAAGTGGATTTCTGCACTACCTATCTTAGTTTACTCATTTTCTGAAAACCTAGGTTACTAGTTGAGTATAAAAACTACCTTTAGAGATTTATTTTGTACCTCATGACATTTTCACATTTTACATTGTATCTCTATGGCATGAGTGTCTAAACTCCATTGTTGGAGGTGAGGAGCTCTGCTGTGTCTCGATGAATTAATACAATTACCACTGTTTTCTATTTAATCACGCTTGCTTCCATTCTAAGATATTCATTTGCAGTTAAACATGATGAATGTGATGATCCGTGACACTCATCACCATTCTCAAGTTATGAATGCATGTTTGACAACCACCTCCGTTCTATCTTAGATTGAATGAGTATCTCTTAGCCTCCATTCCGAAAGATCAGAGTCTTCGTAGTATAAGCTAGGATTATTGGCGGCCATTCCTGGGATCCGGAAAGTCTAAACCTTGTCTGTGGTTTTCCGAGTAGGATCTGGGAAGGGATGACTGTGACAAGCTTCAAACTCGCAATTGTTGGGCGTAGTGACAGACGCAAAAGGATCACTAGATTCTATTCCAACATGATTGCGAACCGACATATGATTAGCCGTGCGGTGACAGCGCACATGGACCATTTTTACTGAGATAATGGGAAGTAGCCATTGACAACGGTGACACCCTACACACAGCTTGCCATGGAAGGAGCCTTGCGTGCGTGAAGAAGAAGACAGTAGAAAAGCAGAGATTCAGATGACAGAGCATCTCCAAAACTCCAAGCTGTTCTCCATTATTGAATCACAAGTACCTTTTATTTCATGCTCTTTTATTTTATTGCAAACAAAACCCTTTTCATTGATAATCTCCTGACTAAGAGTTACAAGGTAACCATAGCTTGCTTCAAGTCGACAATCTCCGTGGGATCGACCCTTACTCACATAAGGTATTACTTGGATGACCCAGTGCACTTGTTGGTTAGTTGTGCAGAATTGCAAGTGTGATTGAAATTTCGTGCACCATGTTGATGTATGTTTCCATGGTAAATGCTAAGTTTTGTGTGGAGCTTAGAAAACATCACCAACTCTGTAAGAATAGAGATCAGGAAAAGAACTATGAATTGGTAGCACCTGATTCTGATGAGAGGGTTTGCTTTCCTGCTCTGACCCCGGGGGAACGTACCTTCTTTTATGCTTATGACTATTTTTTCAGCTAGTTGAATATTACTTTCCCTTTCACTTCTGTTCTGTGGGTTACTGGTGCACGAAATTGCAATAACACTTTTGCAATCCCGCACAACTAACCAGCAAGTGCACTGGGTCGTCCAAGTAATACCTTGCGTGAGCAAGGGTCGATCCCACGGAGATTGTCGGCTTGAAGCAAGCTATGGTTATCTTGTAAATCTTAGTCAGGATATCAGAAATTATCAGGATTGATTGTGAAAAGCAAAAGAACATGAAATGGTTACTTGTTTTTGCAGTAATGGAGAATAGGTTGGGGTTTTGGAGATGCTCCATCTTCTGAATCTCTGCTTTCTTACTGTCTTCTTCATCAAACACGCAAGTCTCCTTCCATGGCAAGCTCGTGTAGGGTCTCACCGTTGTCAATGGCTACCTCCCATCCTCGCAGTGAAAGCTAATGCACGCACTCTGTCACAGTACTGCCAATCACCGGTTTGGTTCCCTCCCCTACCGGAATAGAATCCCTCTTTTGCGTCTGTCACTAACGCCCAGTAGGTTACAGGTTTGAAGCACGTCACAGTCATTCAATCATTGAATCCTACTCAGAATACCACAGACAAGGTTTAGACCTTCCGGATTCTCTTGAATGCTGCCATCAGGTCCTGCCTATACCACGAAGATTCCGATTAAAGAACCCAAGAGATAACTACTCAATCTAAGATAGAACAGAGGTGGTTGTCAGGCACGTGTTCATAGTTGAGAATGATGATGATTGTCACGGATCATCACATTCATCCGGATTAAGAACAAGTGTTATCTTAGAATGGAAGCAAGCATGATTGAATAAGAAACAGTAGTAATTGCATTAATCCATCAAGACACAGCAGAGCTCCTCACCCCCAACCATGGGGTTTAGAGGCTCATACTGTGGAAAGAAACGTGTACAAAATGTTATGAGGTCATAAGGTGTACGGATACAATGTCAAAAGATCCTATAAGTAGTAAACTAGTGTCCTAAGGTTTACAGAAATGAGTAAATGACAGAAAAATCCACTTCCGGGCCCACTTGGTGTGTGCTTGGGCTGAGCAATGAAGGAATTTCGTGTAGAGACCTTTTCTGGAGTTAAACGCCAGCTTTCATGCCAGTTTGGGCGTTTAACTCCAAATTTTATGCCAGTTCCGGCGTTTAACGCTGGAATTTCTGTAGGTGACTTTGAGCGCCGGTTTGGGCCATCAAATCTTGGGCAAAGTATGGACTATTATATATTGCTGGAAAGCCCAGGATGTCTACTTTCCAATGCCGTTGAGAACGCGCCAATTGGGCTTCTGTAGCTCCAGAAAATCCACTTCGAGTGCAGAGAGGTCAGAATCCAACAGCATCTGCAGTCCTTTTCAGTCTCTGGATCAGATTTTTGCTCAGGACCCTCAATTTCAGCCAGAAAATACCTGAAATCACAGAAAAACACACAAACTCATAGTAAAGTCCAGAAAAGTGAATTTTAATTAAAAACTAATAAAAATATACTAAAAACTAACTCAAAAATACTAAAAACATACTAAAAACAATGCCAAAAAGCATACAAATTATCCGCTCATCAGTTACCTGAAACTGTAGGTCGATCTCGGAGGAGATATTCTGTACTAATCGAAGATGACGGGTCCGGCTTGAGCGTGGCAGCCGGAGCTGCCGTGTCCGACTTGTTGGACTGGCAATGCTGCTGATCCTTTGTCACTGGAGGGTGGTGGTACCTGCAAAGGACTCTGATGCTTAAGTTAGCAAGGGTATTAAGCAGGTTTTTAGTAGAATCAGAGTTTGAGTTATACCTAGGTGCTCCAGTGTATTTATAATGTTGTAGAGTGATCTTCTCTAGAGATAAGATAGTTATCTTATCTTATCTTTGAGTGAAGTTATCTTATCTTCAAGGGAACCACCCTTGTCCTTCTAGGCTTGGGCTGCCTTGGTACTTGGGTCGTGTTCCTCTGTTTGGGCCCTTTTTGGGCTTTTCTGGTGATCTGGCCGAACTTTTTGAGAAGAGATCGGATAGTTCTGACCTGAAGAGGTCGGTCGACTTGTCGCCAAACAACCCGGGTCGGACAGCTTGACCCAGGGTATGAATAGTGCCCCTACTCGAGTGCGGTCTCCCTCTCGAGGTCGAGTCCTTCGTTTTATGACTTCGGTCCTTCTCGGGTTAAGCTGAACTCGAGCATTTGTTGACTTCTTCTGTGTAGAGACCCCTTCTGAATACGGAACGTTTCTTCCTTTTTCTTTGATTTCGAAAACAGGCGTTCCCTGTCTTGGGAACGTGCAAGGGTTTTTAATGCCCCATTAATTTCTTAGCGTTCCATTTCTTTGTCTCTCGCTTTCTTGTTTTATTTTTGAATTTACACCAAAACTTTCTCTTTTCAGTTTCTCTTCACTGTTGCTCACTGTAACTTCCCCCTTTCTCCCTTATTCTTCCGCTTCATTTGTGCTTCTTTTGTTCTTTTCGGATTTTTCGTTTCTGCTTCTTCTTTGAGACACCATTGGTGGTTGTGGGTGCATTTTTCGCTCGAAGGCGATTCCAGTTTTTGCTTCTCCGTCTCCAATTTCTTCAGTGTTTTATCTTCATTTTCAGGTTGGTTCTTCTTTCGATTTTTTACTTCCTTCGTCATTCTTCCCTTATGCTAGCGTCGTTCTATTTCTTGGTAGAGTTTTGATTTTGCTTGAGTGTATGTTAGAAAGCTTGAACCTTTTCATATTTCTTATACTTTTTTTGTCACCGTAATTTCTGGTTCTCTTTTTTGATGCTTCCCTGATGGTGGTTGAAGCTTTTACGGTTTTGCATGTTGTTGCCTATTTCTGTATTTTTTTATTTTGGGGATTTTTTTTATAATGGCTTGTTTGATTCTAAAGAAAGATTGTGTGTTTTCCACTTGGCATGCTCTTGATTGTTTGGTAGTTCCTGTTGCTGATAGACTGAAACTGTAGTTTAAGAGGTGGCTGTTGATGACTTTTTTGGTTTGTAATTTTCTTCTCGGAGTGTTGATTGAAAGGAGGTTTATTTTCTTGCTGGGATAACTTTTGATGTTTTCCTTAAGTCCTTGCTTTGTCGCTCTGTTATTGCCTCCAAAGGATGCCCTTGGACCAGTGGGTTGTGTCTTGGGATTTTCCTTTTGTCATGTGTGTTTTTAGATTGAGATACATCTGTTTTGCCTGAGCTGTTTTCTTGGTTGTGCCCGAGCTGCTTATTTAGTAATTCCTCTCTCTTTCTTTGCTATAGGATTAGTTGACCATGTCTTCTCATAAAAATATTGTCGAGACCTCCTCCAAAGTTCCTGAGGGCATGTCTGATTGGCTAGACTCCCTTGTCTTAATGTGTGTCTCTGTGGTAGATGCTGAGTTCTATGCAGAGCTTAAGAAACATCACCAACTCTGTAAGAATAGGGATCAGGAAAAGAATTATGAATTGGTGGCGCCTGATTCTGAGGAGAGGGTTTCCTTTCCTGCTTTGACCTGAGGGGAACACCCCTTCTTTTATGCTTATGACTATCTTTTCAGCCAGTTGAATATTACTTTTCCTTTTACTTCTTTTATGCTCTATATCTCTTTGTTTTGACCAAGCCTGGGACTACCAAAAAGAAAGCTTCGTGTGTTTCTTTTAGGTCTGCCTAGGGACATAAAGTTTTTGCTATGTATGATGAGTCCTTTAGGGACTTTAAGAATTACTTTTTTAAAGTTCAAGCTGTTGAGGGAGCTCGACCATTTTTCCTAGAAGCAAATAATGAGCCTCCCTTCCCCTTGTGTTAGCAAAAGAATGTGGTAGTGTCTCGGTACACGTGGGAGATGTTTGACGAGGTCAAGCAGTCTTTTGTAAATGTCTTGGAGGATATTTGGGGGGAACCTCCCCATCTTGATACTAAGAAGTTTTTAGGGGATCCATCCCTCGTCCAAACAGTGCTGGGTATTGATCAATATATTTTGCTCTGTTTTTACTTTGCTTCTTTCTTTTTCCAGTTTGTGACCTGCTTCTATGGTTGATTTTGTTTTTCAGAGATGGCCAAGAATAATGACTCTATGAAGGCCTTTAAAAAGGCAAGGAAGGCTATGGCGGCCCAAAACATCTCAACCAAAGTGGCTGGGGAAGGGTCTTCCCGGGCTCCTCTTAAACAGCCTGTGTCGAGCTCACCTGGACTGAGGAGGATGATCCCTACCCCTCGGGTCCACGTGCTTGATCCTCCCCAGGCTTCTGCTACTTCTTTTCTCCTACGGCCGTTCCTCCTCCAAAAAGACCCCGGACTGTCGAGCCTCTTAATCTAGATGCTCCCGACTTTGATGATGTCGGGTTTGTTGATCAAGAAATTGATCCTTATAGTGTCATGCCTACTGATGATGTATCTATTCTTCATCATTTGGATTTTATCACTCGGAGTGGCATTAAATTGGCACATATGGGAGCAGCTTTATACCGGACCGCTCAAGATCTTCCTATCCATGCTACAAAGGCCTTTATGGAGGAGGCCAAGTCAGAATTTGATCGAATTAAGGGCTTGAAGGAGGAGCTCGAGGTGAAAGTGGCCGAGTTGGAGAAAGAATTGAAGGGGGAGAAGACTCAGGCTGTTGCTTTGGCAGCTTCTGCCAAGTTGTCTGAAGATATTGCTTTGAAGCATAAAGATAGCTATGTTACAACTTACAGGGAGATGATGGGTCTGAGGGAGGAGTTAGAGTCTACCCGAGCTGATTATGCCGAGCTCCAGGGTCATCTTGTGGGCAGTGTAAATGCTGCTTATGAGAATCTAAGGGATCAAGTTCGAGTTCTTGCGCCCGATCTTGACCTTACTCTTTTCAGCTTGGACAACATCGTAAAAGATGGTAAGATAATCCCAGATGAACCTGATGATGATGAAGTCGACCCTCCTCCTGTTCCTGCTACCAAAGCCTCCGTTGCGCCACCCTCTTCAGTTCAAGCAGCTGAGGCAGCTGAGGTTGCTCAGCCTGAGTCTGATCTAGATGTCCAAATTCTGAACCGGGATGATGGGACGGTTGATGCGGTTCATCTTCAGACTCGTCCTCCTTCACCCCGGGATGCTACAACTGGGAAGTCCTTGGATCCTCTATGATTGTTTCTTGGTGTATTTGTGTATAGCCCGGCTTGTGGGCTTTAAACTCTTTTTATTTTGTAGTTATATGGTTCTGACTTCTGGATACTTTCTAGTTACTTTTTTAGCAACTTTATTTTGAAATCAAGGTAGCTTTGCAGGCCTTTTGGGGTGACTTCAGGTGGCTTCTTAGGTCTTTGTTTATTATAGCCACTTTGTTTCTGTTTGTCGATTACTTTGCTTTAGTATTTGTCAGGCATCTTCAGGGTGTTGGAACCTTGCGTTCTGATCTCTTTTGATTGCCTTCTGTCTTTATCTCGATCTTTTGGAAGTTATCTCTAGCAATATTATGGTTTGGGCCTTTGTCAGGTCTTTTTATGTGGATTACTGTATAACTTATTGTAGTTTATGGGAGGCCGACTTCATCATGTTGGTCCCTTCTAAGTTATTTCTAGTAATCCATTTTGGATCTTTGTCAGATCTCTTTTATAAATTACTTTTATAACTTTTTTGTTGGAGGCCAACTTCGTCATGTCGGTCCCTTCTAAGTTCTTTTTAGTAATCCATTTTGGATCTTTGTCAGATCTCTTTTGTGGATTACTTTTTATAACTTTTTGGGTTTGGGCCGACTTCATCATGTCGGTCCCTTGGAAGTTATTTCTAGTAATCCTCTTTTTTAGGGCCGGCTAGGCCTCTTTTCAGGGATTTACTTTTTATAACTTTGGTTATTTGTGGTCGACTGGTCCGACTTCTTCATGTCGGTCCATCTTTTAAGTTATCTTTTAGCAACCTATTTTTATTAAGACCTCGTCAGGTCCTTTCCTATGGGTCACTTTCGATAACTTCTTGCATTTAATCTATTTTGTCGCTTTTCATCTTTGCCGTTTTTGTAGAAATTGGGTTTGATCCTCGCTTGGTCGACCTTTGATGAATTTGGTTTTCATCTCTGTTGGTCTTTATCATGATCAGGCAGTGAATTTAGTTTTCACTTTTGCCGATTTGTAGCTTTATAATCGGGTGATGAAATTTTACGTTTTCAGATTAATGCGTCTTGATAAGGGATTTGTAGAAAATCTGAAAAAACTTTATTCGAAAAGAAAATATGAAAATATATACATGTGGGAGTTCTACCCCTCTAAGCTAGGGATTTCATGGATCTTGGCTTGGTGCCTCGTTAAAAAACCTTTTTAAGGAAAAAGAGTACACCTTATTCTAAGATCCTTTTCTATCTTCTAACTGTAGTACCTTCTTAAGTTGCAGACGTACCATGACCTTGGGAGCTCTCGCCCTTCGAGTTCAGATAGCTTGTAGTAGCCTCTTCCGAGTATTTCTATAACTCGGTAGGGTCCCTTTCAGTTTGCTGCCAGCTTTCCTTCTCCAGGACGAGTTGTTCCGATGTCATTTTAGATTAGGATGAGGTCATTTTCGGCAAAACCTCATGGCACTACCTTTTGATTGTATCTTGAAGCCATTCGACGTTTTATTGCCTCTTCCTTGATCCGAGGTCTTTCTCAGATTTCTGGAAGTAGGTCGAGTTCTTCCCTTTGAAGTTGGGAATTGGTCTCTTCACTGTAGTGAATCACTCTGGGTGATCTTTCTTCGACCTCCACTGGGATCATTGCCTCCATTCCATAAGCTAATCGGAAAGGTGATTCCTTTGTGGTGGAGTGTGGAGTTGTCCGATATACCCATAGGACTTGCGGGAGCTCTTCTGCCTAGGCTCCATTTGCATCCTGTAATCTCCGTTTTAACCCGGCTAATATGACTTTGTTAGCAGCTTCTACTTGTCCGTTGGCTTGGGGGTATTCTACGAATGTGAATTGGTGTTTTATGTTCAGATCGGCCACTAATTTTCTGAAGCCTTCATTTGTAAATTGAGTGCCATTGTTTATGGTGATGGATTATGGAACCCTAAACCTTGTGACAATGTTTCTATATAGGAAATTTTGACTTCTTTGAGCAGTGACGTTAGCTAGGGGATCTGCCTCAATCCATTTTGTAAAATTATCTACCCCCACGATGAGGAATTTGACTTGTCCGGATCCTTGAGGAAAGGGACCGAGAAGGTCGAGTCCCCATTTTGCGAATGGCCAGGGTGAGGTTACGCTGAAAAGTTCCTCTGGTGGGGCGATGTGAAAGCTGGCATGTTTTTGACATGGTGGACATGTCTTTACGATTTCTGTTGCTTCTTTTTGCAGAGTCGGCCAATAGAATCCGGCCTGGAGTACTTTTTTGGTAAGAGCCTGTGCTCCGAGATGGTTACCACAGATGCCACTATGTACTTCTTCTAAAACTTCCTTTGTGTTGGAAGTTGGCACAAATTTTTACAGTGGTGTTGAAATCCCTCTCTTGTATAGAGTATTGTTTATGATGGTGTAGTATTGTGCCTCCCGTTTTAGCCTATTTGCCTCCTTCTTATCTGTAGGGAGTGTTTCTATTTTGAGATAGTTAATTATGGGAGTCATCCATCCTTGATCCTGACCTGTTATGGCTAGGACCTTTTCTTCTTCCGAGATTGACGGGTTCTGCAACAATTCCTAGATGATGCTTCTATTATTGCTCCCTAGTTTGGTGCTGGCTAGTTTTGAGAGTGCATCAGCTCGAGTATTCTGTTCCCAAGGTACGTGGCAAACCTCATATTCTCCGATTTGTCTGAGCTATTCCCTGGTTTTGTCCAAGTACTTTTTCATGGTGGGATCCTTGGCTTGGTAGTTCCTTGTTATTTGTGAGGTGACTACCTGCGAGTCGCTGAAGATGAGAAGCTTTTGAGCTCCAACCTCCTTGGCTAGTTTCAAACCAGCTAGTAGTGCCTCATACTTAGGCTGGTTGTTTGAAGTAGGGAACCTGAATTTGAGAAAAAGTTTGATTTGGGTTCCCTGATTGCTTTCTATTATTACGCCTATGCCACTTCCGGTTTTGTTTGAAGAATCGTCTACGTAGAGATTCCATTTTGTAGGGATTTCTAGGGTGTTCGTAAACTCTGTAATAAAGTCGGCTAGATACTACGATTTGATGGCTGTCCGAGCTTCATACTGAAGGTCGAATTCGGACAACTCGACTACCCATTGCAAGATTCTTCCTGCTAAGTCTGTTTTCTGTAGAATGCCTTTTATGGGCTGGTTGGTCCGAACCCTGATGGTGTCGCCTTGAAAATATGGGCGAAGTCATCGAGTTGTTAGTATGAGAGTATAGGCGAATTTTTCTATTTTTTGATAGTTCAGTTCGGACCCTTGTAATGCTTTGCTGATGAAGTATATAGGTTGTTGTCCACTGTCATCTTCTCGGATCAGTGCCGAAGCTACTGCCCGATTTCCTACCGCGCGGTACAATACAAGCGGTTCTCCTTCCCGTGGCCGGGTTAGAATAGGTGGTTGTCCTAGGAATCTTTTGAAATCCTGGAAGGGTTGCTCGCACTCTACCGTCCATTCAAACCTCTTTCCCTTCCGTAGGGTGGTGTAGAAGAGGAGGGATCTTATTGCTGATTCAACTAGGAATCTGGACAAGGCTGCCAATCTTCTATTGAGTTGTTGTACCTCTTTAACACATGTCGGACTCTTCATGTCGAGTATAGCTTGGCATTTATCTGGATTTGTCTCGATTCCTCTTTATGTGAGCATAAAACCCAAGAACTTGCCAGCCTATACTGCGAAGGTGCACTTTGTAGGGTTAAGTCACATGCCATGCTTTCTTATGGTATTGAATACTTAGGCGAGATCAGACAGTAGTGACTCCTCGCTTTATGTTTTTACTAACATGTCGTCTACATATACCTCCATTAGTTTTCCGATGTGTTCTGCGAAGACTTTGTTCATTAACCTTTGGTAGGTAGCTCCTGCGTTTTTGAGTCCGAAGGGCATGACGATGTAACCGTAGTTTGCTTTGGGAGTTAAAAATGAAGTTTTTTTCTTGATCAGGCGGATACATTGGGATTTGATTGTATCCTGAATAAGCATCCATAAATGAGAGGTACTTGTAGCCGGAGGAGGCATCCACCAGAGTATCGATACTTGGGAGTGGATAGGAATCTTTTGGGCAGGCTTTGTTGAGATCAGTGTAGTCGGTGCACATCCACCACTTTCCATTTGATTTTTTCACTAAGACCACGTTGGCTAGCCATAATGGGTATTTGACTTCTCTGATGAATCCTACCGCCAGTAGGGCGTGTACCGGTTCCTCAACAACTTGGGATCTTTCTGGTCTGAGCTTTCTACGCCTTTGCTGTACTGGCCGAGACTATGGATATACTGCCAATTTGTGGCACATTAGCTTGGGGTCTATGCCGGCATGTCTGCAGCTTTCCATGCGAAGAGGTCGACGTTATCTTTTAAGAACTGTATGAGGGATTTTTTGACATCTTCTTTAAGAATTGCGCCAACGTTGGTTGTTTTATCCGGGACATCTCCAATCTGGACTTTTTCTATCTCGCCTTCTGGTTTTGGACGGAATTCTTCTTGACCTCGAACTCTTTTGAGTTCGATGGTGTGGATTTCTTCTCCTTTGCCTCTGAGGTTTAGACTTTCGTTGTAACAGCAGCGGGCCGTCTTCTGGTCTCCTTTTATCGTAGCGATCCCTTCTGCAGTTGGGAACTTCATGTATAGGTGTGGAGTTGAGACTACTGTTCTGAGCTGGTTTAGATTTGTCCGACCTATTAAGGCATTCTAGGGTGATTTTACGTCGACCACGATGTAGTCTATGTTGATGGTCCTAGACTGGTTCCCTTTTCCAAGGGTTGTGTGTAGCGAGATGTAACCGAGTGGTTGGATTAGGGTGTCTCCAAGTCCAAATAAGCTGTCCGGATATGCTCTGAGCTCTTTTTCTTCTAGGCCGAGTTTGTCGAAGGCTGTCTTGAATAAAATGTCGGCCGAGCTTCCTTGATCCACCAATGTTCGGTGTAGATTGGCATTGGCCAACATGATAGTGATGACTATAGGATCGTCATGTCCCGTGATGATGCCAGCTACGTCCTCTTTAATAAAGGTGATAGTAGGGAGGTTGAGTGCCTCTTCCCCTTCGGCGTAGTATACTTCTTTGAGGTGTCTTTTGCGAGATGATTTGGAGATTCCTCCTCCCGTGAATCCCCCATGTATCATGTGAACATGCCTCTTCGGGGGTACGAGGTGGTCGTTCTGTTCGGCCGACCTCTTCGTCTCTTCTTCTCTTTCTGGGCTCATCTGTCTTACTGGCTAGGTATCGATCTAGTCTCCCTTCTCTTACCAATTTTTCTATGACATTCTTCAAGTCGAAGCACTTGTTGGTGGGATGTCCATAGATTCGATGGTATTCGCAATATTCCGTCCGATTTCCTCCTCCCTTTTTGCTTTTAAGTGGACGGGGTGGTGGAATCTTCTCCATGTGGCATACTTCTCTATAAACTTCCACAAGAGACACCTAGAGAGGGGTGTAATTGTGGTATTTCTTAATCTTCTCTCCATGCAGATCATCTTTTTTCTTGGAATCTTTGTCCTTATCTCGGGAGGAGTTGGAGAATCCAGATTTTGGGGTTTCTCCTAGTCGAGAATTTTCCTCCATGTTGATGTATTTTTCTGCTCATTCTTGTACTTCATTTAGAGATGTGGGATGTTTCTTTGATATGGATTGACTAAAAGGTCCCTTTCGTAGGCCATTGAAGAGACCCATAATGGCTACTTCAGTTGGTAGACTCCGAATGTCCAGACATGCTTCGTTGAATCTCTCTATAATGGCTGCTACGAAGACCTTCCCGATCTCCTTGATTGATCCCTAGTAGACTTGGGGCGTGTCTAGTTTTATCCTTCTAGATGGAGAATCTGGCTAGAAACTTTTTGGCTAAGTCGTCAAAGCTTGAGATGGACCTTGGGGGCAGATTGTCGAACCATTTAATTGCTGCCTTTGTTAAGGTGGTCGGGAAAGCTTTGCACCGAGTTGCGTCTAAGGCATCGATGAGATACATTCTGCTTTGGAAGTTGCTGAGATGATGGCTGGGATCTGATGAGCCATCATATAAAGTCATTTTGGGAGGTTTGAAGTTTTTCGGGTTTTTGGCTTTCATGATCTCTTTGGTAAATGGGTCTTGGTCCTTGCGGGAATTATCCTCGTGATTGGATCGAGTAATTCTAGTTTTGATATCAGCTTCGTGCTTTTGGAGCTTGTCTTCTAATTCGCAGCGTCGCCTAACTTCCCTTCGTAGGTCTTTCTCGGCTTCCCGCTGATATTCGACCTCTTTTTCGAGTTGTTTTAGGCGATCCTGAAGTGCTTCCATGGGTCCCGTACTTGGGGAGTCTTTGTCTTTGTTAGGTTGAGAAGTATCGTCTAGTGTAACCTCCACGTTCTTATGTGGTGTTCTGTTCACCACATCAGAGTTGTGGTCATTGTCAAGGTTGTCCGCCATGATGGTGGGATGACTTCCAAGTCCCCGGCAATGGCGCCAATGTTCCATGATGTTCCGAGGGTTACCTGAAACTGTAGGTCGATCTCAAATTAGATCTTCTATACGGGTCGGAGCTGATGTGCCCAATTTGATGGACTTGGTGATGGTGCTGATCCTTCATCATCGGAGGGTGGTGGTACCTGCAAGGGATTCCGATGCTTAAGTTAGCAAGGGTATTAAGCAGGTTTTTAGTAGAATCAGAGTATGAGTTAAACCTGGGTGCTCCAGTGTATTTATAATAGTGTGGAGTGACCTTTTTGGAGATAAGATAGTTATCTTATCTTACCTTTGAGTGAAGTTATCTTATCTTTAAGAGAACCGCCTTTATCTCTCTAGGCTTCGAGCTGCCTTTAGATTTGGGTCGTGTTCCTCTTTCTTAGGCCTTCTTGGGCCTCTGTAGTGATTTGGCCGACCTCTTTTCATAAAGAGATCGGGTAGTCCTGATTTGAACAGGTCGGTCGATTTGTCGTTGAGCCGCCTGGATCGTACAGCTCGACCTAGGGCATGAACAGTGCCCCTGCTCTAAGCTCGGTCTTTCCCTTATGGTCGTGCCTTTTGCTAGACTTCGATCTTTTTATTTGGAAAAGTTGAGCTTGAGCATTTTGTCAAACTCGTCGTAGAGCTTTTATTTGGTAGCTTGAATGCGGAACATTTTCCTCTCTCCTCTTTTAATGGTATGTGCATTTTGTTCTCCTTGCCTTTTCTTGGAAACATGCGAGGGTTTTTAAAGACTCGTTTAATTCCTCTTTTGCCGTTTCTTCTGCTTCCCTATTCGTATCTTTTGAATTTTGCAAAGCTTCAGTTTTTCTCTCTTTGCTTTTCCTTCTCTAATTGTTGGTGCTTTACCTTTCGTTTCTTATGCTCTTTCATCTTTGTGCTTCGCAGCCTCTTCGTTGCCTTTTTTGTCATCTACTTCAGGTTGGTTTTTTTCTTCTCCTTTTTACGCTCTTTCTTTTTAAAGTTCTGTTTAGTCATGAAAAGCTTTGATCTTGCTTGCATTTGTGTTGAAAAGTTTGAATCTTTTCTCTATTTTTGTTGCTTCTAATTGCTACCGTAATGCGTGCTCTAAGAGTCTCTTCGTTGAATCTTGGCGCATTTCTTGATAGGTGATGCTTTTAAGGTTTAGCATGTAACTACCGTTTCTACTTTTATCTTCAATTTTGTTGCTTTTGGAATGATGAGTTTGTTTGATTCCCAAAAAAGGTTGCTTTTTGGCTTGTGTTGATGTATAATAGTTCTCTGTGTAGAAAGGTGATTTTGATAGCTTTTTGGTTTGTAAAAGTTCTTTTCGGAGTGTCACTTGTTTTGAGAAGAAGGTTCTTCTCTTGCTGGTAGACGTCGGGTCGTAGGCTTTAGCTCTTACTCTGTTACTGCCTCCAAAGGATGCCCCAGGACTTTGGGTTGTGTTCTGGGGTTTCCTTTTTTTGTTATTTCTGATATTCTGTATGCTGTAGTTTTTAAGTTTGTATCCATTTTTATCTGAGCTGTTCTTTCTCACTTTGCCCGAGCTGTTTGATTAGTAACCCCCCTTTTCCTTTTTGTAGGAATAGTTGATCAATGTCTTCCCGTAAGAATATTGTCGAGACATCCTCCTAAGTTCCTGCTGGCATAGCCGACTGGGTAGATTCTATGGTTCTTTTGTGTATTTCACTGGTTGACTCTGAATTTTGTGAGCGACTTAGGAAATTCCATAGGATTTGTAGTAACGGTAGTGATGAGAAGAACTATGAGCTTGTATCCCCTACTTCTAAAGAGAGAGTTTGTTTTTTCACTCGGGTTGCTGGAGATCGCCCTTTTTTCTATGCGTACGATTTCTTTTTTAGTCATATGAATATTACTCTACGTTTTACTCCTTTTGAGACCAACCTGTTGTGGTCTTGTAACGTGGCTCCGTCCCAACTCCATCCCAGTTTCTGGGGTTTCATAAAAATCTTTCAATTGTTGTGTCATGAATTTGGTGTCCAACTGATGAGCGGATAATTTGTATGCTTTTTGGCATTGTTTTTAGTATGTTTTTAGTATCTTTTAGTTAGTTTTTAGTATATTTTTATTAGTTTTTAATTAAAATTAACTTTTCTGGACTTTACTATGAGTTTGTGTGTTTTTCTGTGATTTCAGGTATTTTCTGACTGAAATTGAAGGTTCTGAGCAAAAATCTGATCCAGAGACTGAAAAGGACTGCAGATGCTGTTGGATTCTGACCTCCCTGCACTCGAAGTGGATTTTCTGGAGCTACAGAAGCCCAATTGGCGCGCTCTCAACGGCGTTGGAAAGTAGACATCCAGGGATTTCCAGCAATATATAATAGTCCATACTTTGTCCAAGATTTGATGGCCCAAACCCGCATAGCAATCCGGCCTCAGAAATTCCAGCGTTAAACGCCGGAACTGGAATAAAAGTTGGAGTTAAACGCCCAAACTGGCATGAGAACTGGCGTTTAACTCCAGAAAACGTCTCTACACATAAAAGCTTCAATACTCAGCCCAAGCACACACCAAGTGGGCCCGGAAGTGGATTTTTCTGTCATTTACTCATTTCTGTAAACCTTAGGATACTAGTTTACTACATATAGGACCTTTTGACTTTGTAATCAGTACGGAATGCGACCTTATGACATTGTACACCTTTTCTTCCACAGCATGAGTCTCTAAACCCCATGGTTGGGGGTGAGGAGCTCTGCTGTGTCTTGATGGATTAATGCAATTACTACTGTTTCTCATTCAATCATGCTTGCTTCCATTCTAAGATAATACTTGTTCTTAATCCGGATGAATGTGATGATCAGTGACAATCATCATCATTCTCAACTATGAACATGTGCCTGACAACCACCTCTGTTCTACCTTAGATTAAGTAGTTATCTCTTGGATTCTTTTATCGGAATCTTCGTGGTATAAGCTAGACTGATGGCGGCATTCAAGAGAATCCGGAAGGTCTAAACCTTGTCTGTGGTATTCTGAGTAGGATTCAATGACTGAATGACTGTGACGTGCTTCAATCTCCTGAAGGCAGGGCGTTAGTGACAGACGCCAAAAGAATCACTGGATTCTACTCCGGTCTGATTGAGAACCGACATATGGAATGCCGTGCCGTGACAGGGCATTAGGAATCGTTCCAATAAGAGGATGGGAGGTAGCCACTGACAACGGTGAAACCCTACACACAGCTTGCCATGGAAGGAGACTTGCGTGTTTGATGAAGAAGACAGTAGGAAAGCAGAGATTCAGAAGATGGAGCATCTCCAAAACCTCAACCTATTCTCCATTACTGCAAAACAAGTAACTATTTCATGTTCTTTCGCTTTTCACAAACAATCCTGATAATTTCTGATCTCCTGACTAAGATTTACAAGATAACCATAGCTTGCTTCAAGCCGACAATCTCCGTGGGATCGACCCTTGCTCACGCAAGGTATTACTTGGACGACCCAGTGCACTTGCTGGTTAGTTGTGCGGAGTTGCAAAAGTGTTATTGCAATTTCGTGCACCAAGTTTTTGGCGCCGTTGCCGGGGATTGTTCGAGTTTGGACAACTAACGGTTTATTTTGTTGCTTAGATTAGGACTGTTTTCTTTTTGTTGGTTTAGAGTCTTTTAGTTGAGTCTAGTTCATATTCTAAGTTTGGTGTCAATTGCATGCTTTTTGTTTTTCTTCTTTTAATTTTCGAAATTTTTTTTATTGTTCTTAGTCCCTTTTTGATTCATAAAAGTTCTAAGTTTGGTGTCCTCTTTGTGTTTTTCCTTTAAAATTTTCGAAAAAATTAGTGTTTGATTTTCTAAAATTTTAAGTTTGGTGTCTTTTTGTGTTTTTCTCTTTCCTCTTTTTAAGAATCAAATCTTTTTCATAAAAATTTTTTCAATCATATCTTCTTAATTGCTGTTTTCAAAATCTTTTTCTTTACTAATTGATTCAGTTCTCAATTTGCTTTGATCTTATTTTATTTTTAATTTTCGAATTTTATTTTATTTTTCTTTTATCTTATTTTATTTTATTTTAATTTTCTCTTTTTTCGGTTATTTCCAAAAAAATTAAAAATAAACAAAATTTATCTCTTTGCAATTATTCTCATTTCCCTTCTGTCCATTATGGACTTAAGTGGAATTAATCAGTCCAAGAGGACTCTGGGGTCTTATGCTAACCCCATTACAGCTGCATATGGGAGTAGCATCTGTATACCTCCCATCAAAGCAAGCAGCTTTGAGCTAAACCCTCAACTCATTATCATAGTGCAGCAAAATTGCCAGTATTCCGGTCTTCCAGAGGAAGAACCTACTGAGTTTCTGGCACAGTTCCTACAAATTGCTGACACAATACATGATAAAGAGGTAGATCAGGATGTCTACAGACTGTTACTGTTTCCATTTGCTGTAAAAGATCAAGCAAAAAGGTGGTTGAATAACCAACCTACAGCAAGCATAAAGACATGGAAACAGTTATCAGAAAAATTCCTGAATCATTTTTACCCTCCAAAAAGGATGACACAGCTAAGGCTGGACATCCAAGGCTTTAAACAAGAGGATAATGAATCCCTTTATGATGCCTGGGAGAGGTATAGAGGTATGCTCAGAAAATGCCCCTCTGAAATGTTTTCAGAGTGGGTACAGTTAGACATCTTCTACTATGGGCTTACAGAAAAAGCTCAGATGTCTTTAGACCACTCAGCTGGTGGATCTATACACATGAGAAAGACAATTGAAGATGCTCAAGAGCTTATAGACATTGTTGCTAGAAACCAATACTTATATTCTAGCAAGGAATTCGTTCCACAAGAAGAGGTCATGGTAGTAGTCAATGATCCTGATCCTCAAGAACAGATGAATGAGCTTAATCAACAATTGCTCCTGATGACAGAACAGTTAGCAGAATTTAAAGAAATGCTCCATGATACTAAGGTTGCTAACAAGAGCATAGAACTGCAGTTGAATCAAGCAAAACAGCAATTATCTAAACAAATAACAGAAGAATGTCAAGCAGTTCAACTGAGGAGTGGGAAAACACTGAATGCCACTGCTCAAAAGAGCAAGAAGTTAATTAAGGAACAGTTGAAAGAGGATGACCAAGCCACTGTTCAAAATCCCTTTGAGGACAGTAAGAGCCCAGAGAGGAATATTATTGGCGTTCAAACGCCAGAAAGGGAAGGAAAGTTGGCGTTAAACGCCCATTCCTTGCCCAATACTGGCGTTCAAACGCCAGAACAGGGAGGAAAGCTGGCGTTAAACGCCCATTCCCTGCCCAGTTCTGGCGTTCAAACGCCAGAAAAGGGGGAGAAGTTGGCGTTTAACGCCCAAACTTCATCCACTCCTGGCGTTCAAACGCCCAAGGAGAATCAGGCACCTGAGAGTTCTGATGATTATCCCCCTAACAAGGCCTCTTCAACCATTTCTGTAAGGAATAAACCTGCAGCATCTAAGGTTGAAGAATATCAAGCCAAGATGCCTTATCCTCAGAAACTCCGCAAAGCGGAACAGGATAAGCAATTTGCCCGCTTTGCAGACTATCTAAGGACTCTTGAAATAAAGATTCCGTTTGCAGAGGCACTTGAGCAAATACCCTCTTATGCTAAGTTCATGAAAGAGATCTTGAGCCATAAGAAGAATTGGAGAGAAACTGAAAAAGTGTTTCTCACTGAAGAATGCAGTGCAGTCATTTTGAAAAGCTACAGAAAAGCTTCAAGATCCTGGAAGCTTTCTGATACCATGCACATTAGAAGGCACTTGCACCAAGATAGCTTTATGTGATCTTGGAGCAAGCATCAATCTAATACCTGCATCCACTATCAGAAAGCTTGGGTTGATTGGAGAAGTCAAACCAACCAGGATATGCCTCCAACTTGCTGATGGCTCCATTAAACACCCATCAGGCATAATAGAGGACATGATTGTCAAGGTTGGGCCATTTGCCTTTCCAACTGACTTTGTAGTGCTGGAAATGGAGGAGCACAAAAGTGCAACTCTCATTCTAGGAAGACCTTTCCTAGCAACTGGACGAACTCTTATTGATGTACATAAAGGGGAAGTAACCCTGAGAGTCAATGAGGATGAGTTCAAGTTGAATGCTGTGAAAGCTATGCAGCATCCAGACACACCAGAGGACTGCATGGATGCTGACATTATTGACTCTCTGGTAGAAGAGATCAATATGGCTGAAAGCCTAGAATCAGAGCTTGAGGACATCTTCAAAGATGCTCAAACTGATCAGGAAGAGCCAGAGGAGGCAAAGGAATTTTCGAAAATTCCTCAGGAGGAGGATAAGCCTCCTAAGCCTGAACTCAAACCACTACCATCATCCCTGAAATATGCATTTCTGGGAGAGGGTGACACTTTTCCAGTGATTATAAGCTCAGCTTTAAATCCACAGGAAGAGGAAGCACTGATTAAAGTGCTAAGGACACACAAGACAGCTCTTGGGTGGTCCATCAGTGATCTCAAAGGCATTAGCCCAGCTAGATGCATGCACAAGATCCTGTTGGAGGATAATGCCAAACCAGTGGTTCAACCACAGAGGAGGCTAAATCCTGCCATGAAGGAGGTGGTGCAGAAAGAGGTCACTAAATTACTAGAGGCTGGGATCATTTATCCTATTTCTGATAGCCCCTGGGTGAGCCCTGTCTAAGTTGTTCCCAAAAAGGGAGGCATGACAGTGGTTCATAATGAAAAAAATGAACTGGTTCCCACAAGGACAGTCACAGGGTGGCGCATGTGTATTGACTACAGAAGGCTCAATACAGCCACCAGAAAGGATCATTTTCCTTTACCATTCATAGACCAAATGCTAGAAAGACTAGCTGGCCATGATTATTACTGCTTTTTGGATGGCTATTCAGGCTACAACCAAATTGCAGTAGACCCTCAGGACCAAGAGAAAACAGCATTCACCTGACCTTCAGGCGTGTTTGCCTATAGGAGAATGCCTTTTGGTCTGTGCAATGCACCTGCAACCTTCCAAAGGTGCATGCTCTCTATCTTCTCAGATATGGTAGAGAAATTTCTGGAAGTCTTCATGGATGACTTCTCAGTATATGGAGACTCATTTAGCTCCTGTCTTAACCACCTATCACTTGTCCTGAAAAGATGCCAAGAGACTAACCTGGTTTTAAACTGGGAGAAATGTCACTTTATGGTGACTGAAGGAATTATCCTTGGGCACAAAATTTCAAGCAGGGGGATAGAGGTGGATAAGGCAAAGGTAGAGGTAATTGAAAAATTATCACCACCTGCCAATGTTAAGGCAATCAGAAGCTTTCTGGGACATGCAGGATTTTACAGAAGGTTTATCAAGGATTTTTCGAAAATTGCCAAACCTCTGAGTAATCTGCTAGCTGCTGACACTCCATTTATCTTTGATAATGAGTGTCTGCAGGCATTTGAGACCCTGAAAGCTAAGCTGGTCACAGCACCAGTTATCTCTGCACCAGATTGGGCATTACCATTTGAATTAATGTGTGATGCCAGTGATCATGCCATTGGTGCAGTGTTGGGACAGAGGCATAATAAACTTCTGCATGTCATTTATTATGCCAGCCGTGTTCTAAATGATGCACAGAAGAATTACACAACCACAGAAAAAGAATTACTTGCAGTGGTTTATGCCATTGACAAGTTTAGATCCTACCTAGTAGGATCCAAAGTGATTGTGTACACTGACCATGCTGCTCTTAAATACTTACTCACAAAGCAGGATTCAAAACCCAGGCTTATCAGATGGGTGTTGCTTCTGCAAGAGTTTGATATAGAAATAAGAGACAGAAAAGGGACAGAGAATCAGGTAGCTGATCATCTGTCCAGAATAGAGCCAGTGGTTGGGGCGTCCCTCCCTTCTACTGAGATTTCTGAGACTTTCCCAGATGAGCAATTATTTGCCATTCAGGAAGCTCCATGGTTTGCAGACATTGCAAACTATAAAGCTGTGAGGTTCATACCCAAGGAGTACAGTTACATGCAGAGAAAGAAATTAATTTCAGATGCCAAGTACTACCTTTGGGATGAACCATATCTCTTTAAGAGATGTGCTGACGGAGTGATCCGCAGGTGTGTACCCAGAGAAGAAGCACAGAGGATCCTATGGCACTGCCATGGATCACAGTATGGAGGACATTTTGGAAGTGAGCGAACAGCCACTAAAGTCCTCCAATGTGGCTTCTACTGGCCTACTCTCTATAAAGATTCCCGAGAGTTTGTGCGTAACTGTGACAGTTGCCAAAGAGCTGGTAACCTGCCTCATGGATATGCCATGCCTCAACAAGGGATATTAGAGATAGAGCTGTTTGATGTATGGGGAATTGACTTCATGGGGCCATTCCCACCATCATACTCAAACACTTACATTCTGGTGGCAGTGGACTATGTATCTAAGTGGGTAGAAGCAATTGCTACAACCACTAATGATACTAAGACCGTACTGAAATTCCTCCAGAAAAACATTTTCAGCAGATTTGGTGTCCCTAGAGTGCTAATCAGTGATGGGGGCACTCATTTCTGCAATAAACAACTATACTCTGCTATGGTTAGATATGGAATCAGCCATAAAGTGGCAACTCCGTATCATCCACAGACTAATGGGCAAGCTGAAGTCTCTAACAGAGAACTAAAAAGAATCCTAGAACGGACTGTAATGGCCCGAAGAAAGGATTGGGCAAAGAGCTTGGATGATGCTCTGTGGGCATACAGAACAGCATTCAAGACTCCTATAGGCACCTCTCCATACCAATTGGTGTATGGAAGGCCTGCCATTTGCCTGTGGAACTGGAACACAAAGCCTACTGGGCAACCAGATTCCTAAACATGGATGCACAGTTAGCTGGTGAGAAAAGACTGCTCCAGCTAAATGAGCTAGAGGAGTTCAGACTCAATGCCTTTGAGAATGCAAAAATTATAAGGAAAAGGCAAAGAAATGGCATGACAGGAAATTGTCAACCAGAGTCTTTGAGCCAGGACAAAAAGTTCTGCTCTTCAACTCTAGGCTCAAACTGTTTCCAGGAAAACTCAAATCCCGTTGGGGGGGTCCATATGTGATTACAGGAGTGTCACCATATGGATATGTTGAGCTTCAGGATATTGATTCTGATAAGAAGTTCATTGTTAATGGACAGAGAATCAAACATTATCTTGAAGGAAACTTTGAGCAGGAGTGCTCAAAACTGAGACTAGAGTGATTCTCAGTGAAAGTCCAGCTAAAGACAGTAAAGAAGCGCTTACTGGGAGGCAACCCAGTCATTAGTAGGTTGTATGATTTGTTCTTACAGAGGCAAATATCAAAAATGAAGGAATTCACAGAGTTACAGAAGGATTCAGCTCAAAAAGCAGAAAAAATGAGCTTACTGGCGAAAAAACGCCAGTAAGGTGCATTTTGGGCGTTAAACGCCAGAATGGGTACCATTCTGGGCGTTTAACGCCAGTAATGGTACCATTTTGGGCGTTAAACGCCAGAATGGGTACCATTCTGGGCGTTTAACGCCAGTGTGCAGCATCACTGGGCGTTCAGAAAAACGCCCAGTGAGGAAGGTTTTCTGGCGTTTAACGCCAGCCAGGTACCTGGCTGGGCGTTAAACGCCCAAAAAGGGTGCCAAGTGGGCGTTAAACGCCAGAATGGGTGCCATTCTGGGCGTTTAACGCCAGAAAGGTGGGGGGACCACATTTTTGTTTTCAACTCAAATTTTTTCAAACTTTCCTCTTTTTACCCATAATCTTCTACATAAATGCACTTCAACCTTTCATCATTCACTTTCAAATCTTCACAAATCAAACCATTCTTCAAATCTATTTCAAAATAATCTCAAATCTTCTTCAAAACTCACCCTTTTCTCAAATTTTCTCAAAATCTTTCAAATTTCCTTTCAAATCTCTCTTTTGTTTTCGAAAATTCTCCTCCCCCACTTTATAAATGAACGTTCCTCACCCCTCCTTCCTCACACCATTCGAATTTCCTCTCTCTCTCTCTCTCTCTCTCTTCTTTCTTTTCTTTTTGCTTGAGGACAAGCAAAACCTCTAAGTTTGGTGTGCTTTTCCGTGATCACTAAGCTAAGATCTATCAAGATCATGGCTCCCAAGGGAAAACAAACCAACTCAAGAGGAAAGAAAGAGACTAATCCAAAGAATCTTTGGAATGAAGAGAAGTTCTTAACCAAAGAACATGAAGACCATTATCACAAAATAATGGGTCTGAGGTCAGTGATCCCGGAAGTTAAATTTGATCTGAAAGAAGATGAATATCCGGAGATCCAAGAGCAAATTCGAAACAGAGGTTGGGAAGTTCTGACCAATCCTGAAACAAAGGTTGGAAGGAACATGGTTCAGGAATTCTACTCAAATCTGTGGCTAACAGATAAGCAAAGAATGACTGGAACCGCTTACCATACCCACAGAACCATGGTCAGAGGGAAAGTCATGTACTTCCATCTGGACAAAATAAGAGAAATCTTCAAACTACCTCAACTACAAGATGATCCTGATTCCTTCAATAGGAGGATGGTGAGAGTAGATAAAGGTTTGGATCAAGTTCTAGAGGACATCTGCCTCCCTGGGACTAAGTGGATAACCAATTCAAAGGGTGTCCCAAACCAACTCAAGAGGGGAGACCTCAAGCCAATTGCAAGAGGTTGGCTAGACTTTATTGGGCGTTCCATATTGCCCACTAGCAACCGTTCCGAGGTCACCATCAAGAGAAGCAGGGGCGTGAACTCCAAGAGTTGAAACGCCAAAAGCTCTCCTCTCAAGCTGAGGGAGCATCCACTTCTCAAAATCAAGGTTGTTGAGTCCTAACTCTGTGAAAACCTCTATCATTAGGAGCCTCTGTTTTTCGTTTTTTTTTTTTTTTTTATTTTCCTTTATTTTGTTTTTATTTTTCTAGTCTCATTCTATATCTATTTTGAGTCTTGTTTTTAATTCATAATTAATAAAATTAAAGTTATGCCTTAAAGTTATGAATGTCCTATGAATCCATCACCTCTCTTAAAAGAAAAATGCTTTAATCACAAAAGAACAAGAAGTACAGGGTTTCAAAATTTATCTCTGAAACTAGTTGAATTAGTTTGATGTGGACAATACTTTTTGTTTTCTGAATGAATGCTTGAATAGTGCATATGTCTCTTGAATTTGTTGTTTTTAAGAATGTTAAATTTGTTGGCTCTTGAAAGAATGAGGAGAAAGAGAACTGTTATTGAGGATCTGAAAAATCATCAAATTGATTCTTGAAGCAAGAAAAAGCAGTGAATCAAAAAAAAAATTCGAAAAAAAAAAGAAAAGAAAAAAAAAGAGAAAAAGAAAGGAATAAAGTTGTGATCCAAGGCAAAAGAGTGTGCTTAAGAACCCTGGACACCTCTCATTGGGGACTTTAGCAAAGCTGAGTCACAATCTAAAAAGGTTCACCCAATTATGTGTCTGTGGCATGTATGTATCCGGTGGTAATACTGGAAGACAGAGTGCTTTGGGCCACAGCCAAGACTCATACACTGGTTATGTTCAAGAATCAATACACTTAACTAGGAGAATCAATAACAATATCTGAGTTCTGAGTTCTTATAGATGCCAATCATTCTGAACTTCAAAGGATAGAGTGAGATGCCAAAACTGTTCGGAGGCAAAAAGCTACTAGTCCCGCTCATCTAATTGGAGCTATGTTTCTTTGATATTTTGGAGTCTATAGTATGTTCTCTTCTTTTTATCTTATTTTGATTTTCAGTTGCTTGGGGACAAGCAACAATTTAAGTTTGGTGTTGTGATGAGCGGATAATTTGTATGCTTTTTGGCATTGTTTTAGTATGTTTTAGTATCTTTTAGTTAGTTTTTAGTATATTTTTATTAGTTTTTAATTAAAATTCACTCTTCTGGACTTTACTATGAGTTTGTGTGTTTTTCTGTGATTTCAGGTATTTTCTGACTGAAATTGAAGGTTCTGAGCAAAAATCTGATCCAGAGACTGAAAAGGACTGCAGATGCTGTTGGATTCTGACCTCCCTGCACTCGAAGTGGATTTTCTGGAGCTACAGAAGCCCAATTGGCGCGCTCTTAACGGCGTTGGAAAGTAGACATCCAGGGATTTCCAGCAATATATAATAGTCCATACTTTGTCCAAGATTTGATGGCCCAAACCCGCATAGCAATCCGGCCTCAGAAATTCCAGCGTTAAACGCCGGAACTGGAATAAAAGTTGGAGTTAAACGCCCAAACTGGCATGAGAACTGGCGTTTAACTCCAGAAAACGTCTCTACACATAAAAGCTTCAATACTCAGCCCAAGCACACACCAAGTGGGCCCGGAAGTGGATTTTTCTGTCATTTACTCATTTCTGTAAACCTTAGGATACTAGTTTACTACATATAGGACCTTTTGACTTTGTAATCAGTACGGAATGCGACCTTATGACATTGTACACCTTTTCTTCCACAGCATGAGTCTCTAAACCCCATGGTTGGGGGTGAGGAGCTCTGCTGTGTCTTGATGGATTAATGCAATTACTACTGTTTCTCATTCAATCATGCTTGCTTCCATTCTAAGATAATACTTGTTCTTAATCCGGATGAATGTGATGATCAGTGACAATCATCATCATTCTCAACTATGAACATGTGCCTGACAACCACCTCTGTTCTACCTTAGATTAAGTAGTTATCTCTTGGATTCTTTTATCGGAATCTTCGTGGTATAAGCTAGACTGATGGCGGCATTCAAGAGAATCCGGAAGGTCTAAACCTTGTCTGTGGTATTCTGAGTAGGATTCAATGACTGAATGACTGTGACGTGCTTCAATCTCCTGAAGGCGGGGCGTTAGTGACAGACGCCAAAAGAATCACTGGATTCTACTCCGGTCTGATTGAGAACCGACATATGGAATACCGTGCCGTGACAGGGCATTAGGAATCGTTCCAATGAGAGGATGGGAGGTAGCCACTGACAACGGTGAAACCCTACACACAGCTTGCCATGGAAGGAGACTTGCGTGTTTGATGAAGAAGACAGTAGGAAAGCAGAGATTCAGAAGATGGAGCATCTCCAAAACCTCAACCTATTCTCCATTACTGCAAAACAAGTAACTATTTCATATTCTTTCGCTTTTCACAAACAATCCTGATAATTTCTGATCTCCTGACTAAGATTTACAAGATAACCATAGCTTGCTTCAAGCCGACAATCTCCGTGGGATCGACCCTTGCTCACGCAAGGTATTACTTGGACGACCCAGTGCACTTGCTGGTTAGTTGTGCGGAGTTGCAAAAGTGTTATTGCAATTTCGTGCACCACCAACCTTTCCAATCCCTCTTCTTTTACTTCTTTGTTCTGACAAAGCCTGGTGTGGTTAAGAAGAAGGCCGCCTAGGTTTCCTTTCGAGCTTCCCAGGGGAAAAAGGTTTTCTCCATGTATGATGAATCCTTTTGTGATTTTAAGAACTATTTCTTCAAGGTGCGAGCTGTTGAAGGAGCTCGTCCCTTTTTTCTGGATGAGAATGATGAACCTGGTTTTCCTTTGGAGTGGCAACAAAATGCAGTGGTGTCTAGATATTCCTGGGAGATGTTGGATGAGGTCGAACAAGCCCTTGTTACTGTGTTAGAAGAGAACTGGGGGCAGCCTCCTGGTGCACGATATTGTGATCATCAATGGCGCCATCAACATGGTACCCTCAATTGCAATCTCAACTCTTTATCACAACTTCGCACAATTAACCAGCAAGTACACTGGGTCGTCCAAGTAATAAACCTTACGCGAGTAAGGGTCGATCCTACAGAGATTGTTAGTATGAAGCAAGCTATGGTCATCTTGTAAATCTCAGTCAGGCAGATTCAAATGGTTATGGAGGATTAATGATTAAAAGATAAATAAAACAGAAAATAAAGATAGAGATAATTATGTAATTCATTGGTGAGAATTTCAGATAAGCGTATGGAGATGCTTTGTCCCTTCCGTCTCTCTGCTTTCCTACTGTCTTCATCTAATCCTTCTTACTCCTTTCCATGGCAAGCTGTATGTTGGGCATCACTATTGTCAATGGCTACAGTCCCGTCCTCTCAGTGAAAATGTTCAACGCGCTCTGTCACAGCATGGCTATTCATCTGTCGGTTCCCGATCATGTCGGAATAGAATCCAGTGATTCTTTTGTGTCTGTCACTAACGCCCCACAATCGCAAGTTTGAAGCTCATCACAGTCATTCAATCCCTGAATCCTACTCAGAATACCACAGACAAGGTTTAGACCTTCCGGATTCTCAAGAATGGCCGCCAATGGATTCTAGCTTATACCACCAAGATTCTGATTAACGAATCCAAGAGATATCCACCCAATCTAAGGTAGAACAGAGGTGGTTGTCAGGCACACGTTCATAGCTGAGAATGATAATGAGTGTCACGGATCATCACATTCATCAATTTGAGGAACAAGTGATATCTTAGAACATGAATAAGCTGAATTGAATAGAAGAACAATAGTAATTGCATTAATACTCGAGGTACAGTAGAGCTCCACACCTTAATCTATGGTGTGTAGAAACTCTACCGTTGAAAATACATAAGAACAAGGTCTAGGCATGGCCGAATGGCCAGCCTCCCAAAGAGGGTTCAATCATAAAAACATGATCAAAAGATGATCCGAAGATTGAAAGATTCCTTCCAAATACAATAGCAAAAGGTCCTATTTATAGAGAACTAGTAGCCTAGGGTTTACAGAAATGAGTAAATAACGTAAAAATCCACTTCCGGGCCCACTTGGTGTGTGCTTGGGCTGAGCATTGAAGCTTCCATGTGTAGAGACTTTTCTTGGAGTTAAACGCCAGCTTTTGTGCCAGTTTGGGCGTTTAACTCCCACTTTTGTGCTAGTTCCGGCGTTTAACGCCTGGAATTCTAAAGCTGATTTGGAACGCCTGTTTGGGCCATCAAATATCGGGAAAAGTATGGACTATTATATATTTCTAGAAAGCCCTGGATGTCTACTTTCCAACGCAATTGAGAGCGCGCCAATTGGACTTTGATAACTCCAGAAAATTCACTTTGAGTGCAGGGAGGTCAGAATCCAATAGCATCTGCAGCCCTTTTCATCCTCTGAATCAGATTTTTGCTCAGGTCCCTCAATTTCAGCCAGAAAATACCTGAAATCATAGAAAAACACACAAACTCATAGTAAAGTCCAGAAAAGCGAATTTTAAATAAAAACTAATAAAAATATAATAAAAACTAACTAAAACATACTAAAAGCATACTAAAAACAATGCCAAAAAGCGTATAAATTATCCGCTCATCACAACACCAAACTTAAATTGTTGCTTGTCCCCAAGCAACTGAAAATCAAATAGGATAAAAAGAAGAGAATATACAATGAATTCCAAAAACATCGATGAAGATCAGTATTAATTAGATGACCGGGGCTTTTAGCTTTTTACCTCTGAACAGTTTTGGCATCTCACTTTATCCTTTGAAGTTCAGAATGATTGGCTTCTATATGAACTCAGAATCTGGATAGTGTTATTGATTCTCCTAGTTAAGTATGATGATTCTTGAACACAGCTACTTTATGAGTCTTGGCCGTGGCCCAAAGCACTCTGTTTTCCCGTATCACCACCAGATACATCCATGCCACAGACACATAACTGGGTGAACCTTTTCAGATTGTGACTCAGCTTTGCTAGAGTCCCCAATTAGAGGTGTCCAGGGTTCTTAAGCACATTCTTTTTGCTTTGGATCACGACTTTAACCGCTCAGTCTCAAGTTTTCACTTGACACCTTTACGCCATAAGCACATGGTTAGGGACAGCTTGGTTTAGCCGCTTAGGCCAGGATGTTATTCCTGTAGGCCCTCCTATCCACTGATGCTCAAAGCCTTAGATCCTTTTTATTATTCTTGCCTTTTAGTTTAAAGGGCTATTGGCTTTTTCTGCTTGCTCTTTCTTTTTTTTTTGAATTCACTGCTTTTTCTTGCTTCAAGAATCATTTTTATGATTTTTTAGATCCTCAGTAACATGTCTCCTTTTTCATCATTCTTTCAAGAGCCAACAATTTTAACATTCATGAACAACAAATTCAAAAGACATATGTACTGTTCAAGCATACATTCAGAAATCAAAAGTATTGCCACCACATCAAAATAATTAATCTGTTATAAAATTCGAAATTCATGCAATTCTTCTCTTTTTCAATTAAGAACATTTTTCATTTAAGAAAGGTGATGGATTCATAGGACATTCATAACTTTAAGACATAGACACTAAGACACTAATGATCATAAGACACTGATGAGCGGATAATTTGTACGTTTTTTGGCATTATTTTTAGTATGTTTTCAGTATGTTTTAGTTAGTTTTTAGTATATTTTTATTAGTTTTTAGTTAAAATTCACTTTTCTGGACTTTAGTATGATATTGTATGTTTTTCTGTGATTTCAGGTATTTCTGGCTGAAATTGAGGGACCTGAGCAAAAATCTGATTCAGAGACTGAAAAGGACTGCAGATGCTGTTGGATTCTGACCTCCCTACACTCGAAGTGGATTTTCTGGAGCTACAGAAGCCCAATTTGCGCGCTCTCAATGGCGTCGGAAAGTAGACATCCTGGGCTTTCCAGCAATGTATAATAGTCCATACTTTGCCCGAGATTTGATGGCCCAAACCGGCGTTCCAAATCAGCTCAAGAATGCCCGGCGTTAAACGCTGGAACTGGCACAAGAATGGAAGTTAAACGCCCAAAATGGCACAAAAGCTGGCGTTTAACTCCAAGAAGAGTCTCTACACGAAAATGCTTCAATGCTCAGCCCAAGCACACACCAAGTGGGCCCGGAAGTAGATTTTTATGTCATTTACTCATCTTTGTAAACCCTAGGCTACTAGTTCTTTATAAATAGGACCTTTTGCTATTGTATTTTCATCTCTGGATCTTAGATCATCTTTAGATCTTTGAATCTTTTGATCACGTTTTGGGGGCTGGCCTCATGGCCATGCCTAGGCCTTGTTCTTATGTATTTTCAACGGTGGAGTTTCTACACACCATAGATTAAGGTGTGGAGCTCTGTTGTACCTCGAGTATTAATGCAATTACTATTGTTCTTCTATTTAATTCAGCTTGTTCTTATTCCAAGATATTCATTCGCACTCAAGAACATGATGAATTTGATGATTATATGATGCTCATTATCATTCTCACTTATGAACGCGTGCCTGACAACCACTCCCGTTCTACAAGCAAACAAGGCTTGAATGTTTATCTCTTGGATTCCTTAATCAGAATCTTCGTGGTATAAGCTAGAATTGATGGCGGCATTCAAGAGAATCCGGAAGGTCTAAACCTTGTCTGTGGTATTCTGAATAGGATTCAATGATTGAATGACTGTGACGAGCTTTAAACTCCTGAAGGCTGGGCGTTAGTGACAGACGCAAAAGAATCAATGGATTCTATTCCAACCTGATTGAGAACCGACAGATGATTAGCCGTGCCGTGACAGGGTGCGTTGAACATTTTCACTGAGAGGACGGGACTGTAGCCACTGACAACGGTGATGCCCAACATACAGCTTGCCATGGAAAGGAGTAAAAAGGGTTGGATGAAGACAGTAGGAAAGCAGAGAGACAGAAGGGACAAAGCATCTCCATACGCTTATCTGAAATTCTCACCAATGAATTACATAAGTATCTCTATCTTTATCTTTATGCTTTATTCATATATCATTCATAACCATTTGAATCTGCCTGACTGAGATTTACAAGGTGACCATAGCTTGCTTCATACCAACAATCTCCGTGGGATCGACCCTTACTCGCGTAAGGTTTATTACTTGGACGACCCAGTGCACTTGCTGGTTAGTTGTGCGAAGTTGTGTTTATGCCATGGTATTGAGCACCAAGTTTTTGGATTCATTACCAGAGATTATTTGAGTTGTGAAAAGTATTGATCACAATTTTGTGCACCAAGATTTTGGCGCCGTTGCCGGGGATTGTTGAGTTTGGACAACTGACGGTTCATCTTGTTGCTTAGATTAGGTATTTATCTTCAGAGTTCTTAAGAATGAATTCTAGTGTTTCAAGGTGATGTTCTTATCATCACCAAAGCTGATTGATTCTCATCAATTTAGCTCTTGAATACAATGTCCTGCTGAAGCTTGGCTAGCCATGTCTAATTTATTTAGACTAAAGCTTTAGACTAACATTGCATGATTCCTGGAATTCTCATTAAGAATTTTGATATCTTTATTTTCTTTTTCCACTTAATTTTCGAAAAAATTTAAAAAAAATTACAAAATCATAAAAACCAAAAATATTTTATGTTTCTTGTTTAGTCTAGTATCTCATTTTAAGTTTGGTGTCAATTGCATGCTTCTGTTCTTCTTGCATTCATTCATGTGTCTTAAGAGATCTTCAAGATGTTCTTGATGATTTCCTTGCTTTGATCTTTGAATTCTCTTGACTTGAGTGTTTTGTCATATGCATTCTCATTTTGTTAGTGTCAGTAGTATACAAACTGCTAAGTTTGGTGTCTTGCATGCATTGTTATTTGATTTTAGTTGCATTTTGATTATTCCTCATTTTTAAAAAAAAATCCAAAAAAATTTTTAATTTGTGTCTTTTCAAGTCAATAATACAGGGAATTGAAGATTCAGAACATACAGCAGAGGAATTATACAGAAAAAGGCTGGGCGTTCAAAATGCCCAGTGAAGAAGGCAGACTAGCGTTTAAACGCCAGCCAGGGTGCCTGGCTGGGCGTTTAACGCCCAAAAGGGTAGTGCTTTGGGCGTTAAACGCCAGAATGTGCACCATTCTGGGCGTTTAATGCCAGGATGGCACAAGAAGGAAGATTCTGTTTTTAATTCAAATTTTTTTAAGTTTTCAAAATCTTTTCAAAATCAAATCTTTTTCAAATCAAATCTTTTTCAAAATCAATTTCTTTCCATTTTCAAAAATACTTGCTATCAATTAATGATTTGATTCAACATTTCAAGTATGTTGCCTTTTCTGTTGAGAAAGGTTTAATGTTTGAATCATATCTTTCCTTGTTAGCCAAGTCATTAATTTTTAAAATCAAATCTTTTTAAAATGTTTTTCAAATCATATCTTCTCAATCACATCTTTTTAAAACCATAACTTTTCAATCATATCTTCTTAATCACATCTTTTTCAAAATAGTTTTCAATCATATCTTTTTAATTTCTAATTTCAAATCCTTTTTCAAAAATCACTTGATTTCTTTTCCACTCTTAGTTTTCGAAAATCAATTACTATTTTTCAAAATGTTTTTTTTAAAATCTTTTACTTAATTTTCGAAAATTTCTTCCCTTCTTCTCACATCCTTCTATTTATGGACTAACACTATTCCTTAATGCACAATTCGAACTCCATCTATCTTGATAAGTTCGAATTCTTCTACTTCTTCCTTCTATTTTTCTTTTCCTCTGACACCTCAAGGAATCTCTATACTGTGACATAGAGGATTCCATATTTTCTTGTTCTCTTCTCTTTCATATGAGCAGGAGCAAGGATAAAAGCATTCTTGTTGAGGCTGACCCTGAACCTGAAAGGACCTTGAAGCGAAAGCTAAGAGAAGCTAAGGCACAACTCTCTGTAGAGGACCTAACAAAAATCTTCAAAGATGAAGAACCCATGGCAGCCGAAAATAACAACAATGCCAACAATGCAAGAAAGGTGCTGGGTGACTTTACTGCACCTACTCCCGACTTCTATGGGAGAAGCATCTCTATCCCTGCCATTGGAGCAAACAACTTTGAGCTTAAGCCTCAATTAGTTTCTCTAATGCAACAGAATTGCGAGTTCCATGGACTTCCATTGGAAGATCCTCATCAGTTTCTAGCTGAATTCTTGCAAATCTGTGACACTGTCAAGACTAATGGGGTTGACCCTGAGGTCTACAGACTTATGCTATTCCCTTTTGCTGTAAGAGACAGAGCTAGGATATGGTTGGACTCACAACCTAAAGAAAGCCTGAACTCTTGGGAAAAGCTAGTCAATGCCTTCTTGGCAAAGTTCTTTCCACCTCAAAAATTGAGTAAGCTTAGAGTGGAAGTCCAAACCTTCAGACAGAAGGAAGATGAATCCCTCTATGAAGCTTGGGAAAGATACAAACAATTGATCAGAAAGTGTCCCTCTGACATGCTTTCTAAATGGAGCATCATAGGTATCTTCTATGATGGTCTGTCTGAACTGTCCAAGATGTCTTTGGATAGCTCTGCTAGAGAATCTCTTCATCTGAAGAAGACGCCTACAGAAGCTCAAGAGCTCATTGAAATGGTTGCAAATAACCAATTCTTGTACACTTCTGAAAGGAGTCCTGTGAACAATGGGACAAATCAGAAGAAAGGAGTTCTTGAGATTGATACTCCGAATGCCATATTGGCTCAGAACAAAATATTGACTCAGCAAGTCAATTTGATTTTTCAAAGTCTGTCTGGAATGCAAGCTGCACCAGGCAGTACTAAGGATGCTTCATCTGAAGAAGAAGCTTATGATCCTGAGAACCCTTCAATGGAAGAGGTGAATTACATGGGAGAATCCTATAGAAACACCTATAATTCTTCATGGAGAAATCATCCAAATCTCTCATGGAAGGATCAACAGAGACCTCAACAAGGTTTTAACAACAATAATGGTAGAAGAAACAGGTTTAGCAATGGCAAGCCTTTTCCATCATCTTCTCAGCAATAGACAGAGAATTCTAAGCAGAGCCACTCTGACTTAGCAACCATGGTCTCTGATCTAATCAAAACCACTCAAAGTTTCATGACTGAAACAAGATCCTCCATTAGAAACTTGGAGGCACAAGTGGGTCAGCTGAGCAAGAAAATTACTGAACTCCCTCCTAGTACTCTTCCAAGCAATACAGAAGAAAATCTAAAAGGAGAATGCAAGGTCATCAACATGGCCGAATTTGGAGAGGAGGAAGAGGCAGTGAACGCCACTGAGGAAGACCTCAATGGACGTCCACTGGCCTCCACTGAGCTTCCTAATGAGGAACCATGGGAATCTGAGGCTCACACTGAGACCATAGAGATTCCATTGGATTTACTTCTGCCATTCATGAGCTCTGATGAGTATTCTTCCTCTGAAGAGGATGAAGATGTCACTGAAGAGCAAGTTGCTAAGTACATTGGAGCAATCATGAAGCTAAATGACAAGTTATTTGGTAATGAGACTTGGGAGAACGAACCTCCTTTGCTCACCAAAGAACTGGATGACTTGTCTAGGCAGAGATTACCTCAAAAGAGACAAGATCCTGGGAAGTTTTTAATACCTTGTACTATAGGCACCATGACCTTTAAGAAGGCTCTGTGTGACTTAAAGTCAAGTGTAAATATCATGCCTCTCTCTGTAATGGAGAAGCTAGGGATCTTTGAGGTACAAGCTGCAAGAATCTCACTAGAGATGGCAGACAATTCAAAGAAACAAGCTTATGGACTTATAGAGGATGTTCTGGTAAAGGTTGAAGACCATTACATCCTTGCTGATTTCATAGTCCTAGAGAATGGGAAGTGCATGGATCAATCCATCATCCTTGGCAGACCCTTCCTAGCCACAGCGAAGGCTGTGATTGATGTGGACAGAGGAGAATTGATCATTCAAGTGAATGAAGAATCCTTTGTGTTTAAGGCTCAAGGATATCCCTCTGTCACCATGGAGAGGAAGCATGAAGAGCTTCTCTCAAAACAGAGCCAAACAGAGCCCCCACAGTCAAACTCTATGTTTGGTGTTGGGAGGCCACAACCAAATTCTAAATTTGGTGTTGAACCCCCACATTCAAACTCTAAGTTTGGTGTTGGGAGGTTCCAACATTTCTCTGAGTATCTGTGAGGCTCATTGAGAGCCCTCTGTCAAGCTACTGACATTAAAGAAGCGCTTGTTGGGAGGCAACCCAATGTTATATTTTATCTATTTTCCTTTGTTATTTTATGTTTTCTGTAGGTTGATGATCATGAGAAGTCACAAAATCAATTGAAAAAGCAAAAACAGAATGAAAAACAGAAAGAAAAATAGCACACCCTGGAGGAAGACCTTGCTGGCGTTTAGACGCCAGTAAGGGCAGCAAATGGGCGTTTAACGCCCAGTCTGGCACCATTCTGGGCGTTTAATGCCAGAAAGGGGCACCAGACTGGCGTTAAACGCCAGGAAAGGGCAAGAAGCTGGCGTTAAACACCAGAAATGGGCACCAGCCCAGCGTTTAACGCCGAATTGGCATGAAGAGCAATTTTGCTCGCCATTTGGTGCAGGGATGACTTTTCCTTGACACCTCAGGATCTGTGGACCCCACAGGATCCGCACCTACCCCACCACTCTCTCTCTTCTTCACCCATTCACCAATCACCTCAACCACTCTTCCCCAAAAAACCCTTCACCTATCAAATCCCATCTTTCTCTTCACCACTCACATCCATCCTTCATAAAACCCCACCTACCTTACCATTCAAATTCAAACCACTTTCCCACCCAAACCCACCCTCCCATAACCGAACCCTACCCCTCTCTCTACCCCTACACAAAGCCATCTCCATCTCCTCTATTTCTTCTTCTTCTACTCTCTACTTTCTTCTTTTGCTCGAGGACGAGCAAACCTTTTAAGTTTGGTGTGGTAAAAGCATTGCTTTTTGTTTTTCCATAACCATTTATGGCATCCAAGGCCAGAGAAACCTCTAGAAAGAGGAAAGGGAAGGCAAAAGCTTTCACCTCCAAGTCATGGGAGATGGAGAGATTCATCTCAAGCGTGCATCAAGACCACTTCTATGAAGTTGTGGCCTTGAAGAAGGTGATCCCCGAGATCCCTTTCAAACTCAAAAAGGGTCAACTTTGATCAAAGGTTGGACCAAGTCCTCATAAACATTTGTGAAGAGGGCGCTCAATAGAAGAGAAACTCAAGAGGGAAGCCGGTTCAACTGAGAAGGCATGACCTCAAGCCCATCACTAAGAAAAGGATGGAGCAAACAAGAGATCTCACTCATCATGAAATCCCTGAGATACCTCAAGGGATGCACTTTCCTCCACAAAACTATTGGGAGCAAATCAACACCTCCCTAGGAGAATTGAGTTCCAACATGGGACAACTAAGGGTGGAGCACCAAGAATATTCCTTCCTCCTCCATGAAATTAGAGAAGATCAAAGAATCATGAGAGAGGAGCAACAAAGGCAAGGAAGAGACATTAAGGAGCTCAAGCACTCCATAAGATCTTCAAGAGGAAGAACAAGCCGCCATCACTAAGGTGGACCCGTTCTTTAATTTCCTTGTTCTTTATTTTTCTGTTTTTTCGAAAAATCATGCTTATGTTTATCTATGTTTGTGTCTTGTGATCATTAGTGTCTTAGTGTCTATGCCTTAAAGTTATGAATGTCCTATGAATCCATCACCTTTCTTGAATGAAACATGTTCTTAATTGAAAAAAAAGAAGAATTGCATGAATTTTAAATTTTATAACAGTTTAATTATTTTGATGTGGTGGCAATACTTTTGTTTTCTGAATGTATGCTTAAACAGTGCATATGTCTTTTGAATTTGTTGTTCATGAATGTTGGCTCTTGAAAGAATGATGAAAAAGGAGACATGTTACTGAGGATCTGAAAAATCATAAAAATGATTCTTGAAGCAAGAAAAAGCAGTGAATTCAAAAAAAAAAAGAAGAAGTTTATGCGAAAAAAAAGAGAAAAAGAACAAAAAAAAAGGGGAAAAAGAGAAAAAGAAAGAAAAAGAAAGAAATAAAGTTGTGATCCAAGGCAAAAAGAGTGTGCTTAAGAACCCTGGACACCTCTAATTGGGGACTCTAGCAAAGCTGAGTCACAATCTGAAAAGGTTCACCCAATTATGTATCTGTGGCATGTATGTATCCGGTGGTAATACTAGAAGACAGAGTGCTTTGGGCCATGGCCAAGACTCATAAAGTAGCTGTGTTCAAGAATCATCATACTTAACTAGGAGAATCAATAACACTATCTGGATTCTGAGTTCCTATAGAAGCCAATCATTCTGAATTTCAAAGGATAGAGTGAGATGCCAAAACTATTCAGAGGCAAAAAGCTAAAAGCCCCGCTCATCTAATTAATACTGATCTTCATAGATGTTTTTGGAATTCATTGCATATTCTCTTCTTTTTATCTTATTTGATTTTCAGTTGCTTGGGGACAAGCAATAATTTAAGTTTGGTGTTGTGATGAGCGGATAATTTGTACGCTTTTTGGCATTGTTTTTAGTATGTTTTTAGTATGTTTTAGTTAGTTTTTAGTATATTTTTATTAGTTTTTAGTTAAAATTTACTTTTCTGGACTTTACTATGAGTTTGTGTGTTTTTTTGTGATTTCAGGTATTTTCTGGCTGAAATTCAGGGACCTGAGCAAAAATCTGATTCAGAGACTGAAAAGGACTGCAAATGCTGTTGGATTCTGACCTCCCTGCACTCGAAGTGGATTTTCTAGAGCTACAGAAGCCCAATTGGCGCGCTCTCAACGGCGTTGGAAATTAGACATTCTGGGCTTTCCAGCAATGTATAATAGTCCATGCTTTGCCCGAGATTTGATGGCCCAAACCAGCGTTCCAAAGCAGCTCAAGAATGCCCGGCGTTAAACGCCGGAAGTGGCACAAGAATGGGAGTTAAACGCCCAAACTGGCACAAAAGCTGGCGTTTAACTCCAAGAAGAGTCTCTACACGAAAATGCTTCAATGCTCAGCCCAAGCACACACCAAGTGGGCCCGGAAGTGGATTTTTATGTCATTTACTCATCTTTGTAAATCCTAGGCTACTAGTTCTTTATAAATAGGACCTTTTGCTATTGTATTTTCATCTCTGGATCTTAGATCATCTTTGGATCTTTGAATCTTTTGATCACGTTTTGGGGGCTGGCCTCACGGCCATGCCTAGACCTTGTTCTTATGTATTTTCAACGATGGAGTTTCTACACACCAAAGATTAAGGTGTGGAGCTCTGCTGTACCTCGAGTATTAGTGCAATTACTATTGTTCTTCTATTCAATTCAGCTTGTTCTTATTCCAAGATATTCATTCGCACTCAAGAACTTGATGAATGTGATGATTATGTGACGCTCATCATCATTCTCACTTATGAACGCGTGCCTGACAACCACTCCCGTTCTACAAGCAAACAAGGCTTGAATGTTTATCTCTTGGATTCCTTAATTAGAATCTTCGTGGTATAAGCTAGAATTGATGGCGGCATTCAAGAAAATCCGGAAGGTCTAAACCTTGTCTGTGGTATTCTGAGTAGGATTCAATGATTGAATGACTGTGACGAGCTTCAAACTCCTGAAGGCTGGGCGTTAGTGACAGACGCAAAAGAATCAATGGATTCTATTCCAACCTGATTGAGAATCGACAGATGATTAGTCGTGCCGTGACAGGGTGCGTTGAACATTTTCACTGAGAGGACGGGACTGTAGCCACTGACAACGGTGATGCCCAACATACAGCTTGCCATGGAAATGAGTTAAAAGGATTGGATGAAGACAGTAGGAAAGCAGAGAGACGAAAGGGACAAAGCATCTCTATACGCTTATCTGAAATTCTCACCAATGAATTACATAAGTATCTCTATCTTTATCTTTATGCTTTATTCATATATCATTCATAACCATTTGAATTTGCCTGACTGAGATTTACAAGGTGACCATAGCTTGCTTCATACCAACAATCTCCGTGGGATCGACCGTTACTCGCGTAAGGTTTATTACTTGGACGACCCAGTGCACTTGCTGGTTAGTTGTGCGAAGTTGTGTTTATGCCATGGTATTGAGCACCAGGTTTTTGGATTCATTACCGGGGATTATTTGAGTTGTGAAAAGTATTGATCACAATTTCGTGCACCAGACACAAACATAAATAAAACATAAAGCATAATTTCCGAAAAACAGAAAAATAAAGAACAAGGAGATTAAAGAACGGGTCCACCTTAGCGATGGCGGCTTGTTCTTCCTCTTGAAGATCTTATGGAGTGCTTGAGCTCCTTAATGTCTCTTCCTTGCCTTTGTTGCTCCTCTCTCATGATTCTTTGATCTTCTCTAATTTCATGGAAGAGGATGGAGTGTTCTTGGTTCTCCACCCTTAGTTGTCCCATGTTGGAACTCAATTCTCCTAGGGAGGTGTTGATTTGCTCCCAATAGTTTTGTGGAGGAAAGTGCATCCCTTGAGGCATGTCAGGGATTTCATGATGAGGAATTTCCTCAAGTCCATGAGTGGGATCTCTTGTTTGCTCCATCCTCTTCTTAGTGATGGGCTTGTCCTTATCAATGAGGATGTCTCCCTCTATGTTAATTCCAACTGAATTACAAAGGTGACAAATGAGATGTGGGAAGGCTAACCTTGCCAAGGTAGAGGACTTGTCTGCCACCTTATAAAGTTCTTGGGATATAACCTCATGAACTTCTACTTCCTCTCCAATCATGATAGCCCGATCTATAGTAGCTTCGGACCGGTTGCTAGTGGGAATGATTGAGCGTTGGATAAAATCCAACCATCCCCTAGCCACGGGCTTGAGGTCATGCCTTCTCAGTTGAACCGGCTTCCCTCTTGAATCTCTCTTCCATTGAGCGCCCTCTTCACAAATGTCTATGAGGACTTGGTCCAACCTTTGATCAAAGTTGACCCTTCTAGTGTAGGGGTGTTCATCTCCTTGCATCATGGGCAAGTTGAATGCCAACCTTACATTTTCCAGACTAAAATCTAAGCATTTTCCCCAAACCATTGTAAGCCAATTCTTTGGGTCCGGGTTCACACTTTGATCATGGTTCTTGGTGATCCATGCATTGGCATAGAACTCTTGAACTATTAAGATTACGACTTGTTGAATGGGGTTAGTAAGAACTTCCCAACCTCTTCTTCGAATCTCATGTCAGATCTCTGGATATTCACTCTTTTTGAGTTTGAAAGGGACCTCGGAGATCACCTTCTTCATGGCCACAACTTCATAGAAGTAGTCTTGATGCACCTTTGAGATGAATCTCTCCATCTCCCATGACTCGGAGGTGGAAGCTTTTGCCTTCCCTTTCCTCTTTCTAGAGGTTTCTCCGGCCTTAGGTGCCATAAATGGTTATGGAAAAACAAAAAGCAACGCTTTTACCACACCAAACTTAGAAGGTTTGCTCGTCCTCGAGCAAAAGAGGAAAGAAAAGAGTAGAAGAAGAGGAAATAGAGGAGATGGAGGGGGCTTTTGCAGTTCGGCTGAGGGGGAGAAGTAGTGTTTAGGTTATGTGAAAATGAAGGAGTGAAGTAGGGTTTATATAGGGGTGGAGAAAGGGGTATGGTTCGGCCATTATGGGTGGGTTTTGGAGGGAAAGTGGTTTGAATTTGGATGGTGGGGTAGGTGGGGTTTTATGAAGGATGGATGTGAGTGGTGAAGAGAATGGTGGGATTTGATAGGTGAGGGGTTTTTTTTTGGGGAAGAAGTATTGAGGTGATTGGTGAATGGGTGAAGAAGAGAGAGAGTGGTGGGGTAGGTGGGGATCCTGTGGGGTCCACAGATCCTGAGGTGTCAAGGATAGCTCATCCCTGCACCAAGTGGCGTGTAAAACGCCCTTTCTGCCAATCCTGGTGTTAAACCCCGGGCTGCTGCCCTTTTCTGGCGTTAAACGCCAGTCTGGCGTTAAATGCCCAGAATGGTGCCAGACTAGGTGTTATTATTGTTTGAAGAAGACATGGTCAGGCTGCCAGGTGAGACTTTTGCCCACATTAGTGTCCACGTTAGTGTAACTAATGTGGCCATTAACGTGGGTCTTCCTTTGCTTCGCTAGTGTTAGTGGCGTTCACCTTTTCCACTAACTTTGGCGTCTCCCTTTTCTTCCACATTAGTTCCCACGTTAATGTAACTAACGTGGAAGCTAACGTGGGTCTTCTTGCTTCATAAACGTTAGTGGCGCTCACTTTTTCCACTAACGTTGGCATTTCCCTTTTCTTCCACGTTTATTCCCAATGTTAATGTAACTAACGTGGAAGCTAACGTGGGTCTTCTTGTCCCTCGCTAACGTTAGTGGTGCTTACTTTTACCACTAACGTTCCATGCTCTCCTTCTTCAAAGTTAATACCATTAACTTTCTCACTAACGTTGGGGCTTCTCTTTTTCTCCACGTTAATGGCCACGTTAGTGGCACTAACGTAGACACTAACGTGGCTCTTCTCTGCTTCTTGTTACCTAAAATCAATCAAACAAAGTGCATCAAAGTCTTGCTCTTAATCATGGGATAATGCATCATCCAATTTATCATTCAATTCATGCATAATTCTCATGAAATCATTCAAAATTCACAATGTTTGCTTGAATCATGGTATGATTGCATTTTCAACTAAATACTTGCTTATTTCCTAAGAAAATTCATGAAACCAACCTAAAGCATACAAAAAATGGCTAGTAAAACTAGCCAAGATGCCCTGGCATCACAACACCAAACTTAAATCTTACTTGTCCTCAAGCAAGAAAAGAACTATGCACAAAGAATTCTCTTAATTAGAATGTATTGAAGAATTGCTTATGATGCCTTTGTGGGTGAAGTGAATAAGTGACAGTGGGGTGGACTCTAATTTGTATGCTTATGCAAGGATTCCAGTGCTCATTAGTCCTCACATTTTGGAAGTCTTAGATCTCAGGACTTTCATTCAAATGATATTATGGAAGTCTCTTTATAGATTGTCACCTTGAAGCAGCACTTATTTTCTAGCATTTTTCTCTTCTTTTTGTATCTTGGCCTCGACTCTAGGTGTCATGTATCAAAGCGGCTTTTTAAGATAAGCTTTCAATCAATACTCCCAAACCAGTTGGTCTAAGGTATTAGGTGTTGAAGCACCCCTTAGGATTTACTTGCTCAAGCCTCTCTCTTTGATACAAATCCACCACAAGCATTTAACTAGGACAATAACTCTTTGAGTTCTTGTTTCTTTCTTTTTTTTCCTAGTAATTGATGCTCAGAGCCATGGGCTTGTTCTTTGTTTTTCTTTTTCTTTAGTTTTCTTTTGTTACTGCTTCTTGGATCAATAGATGTTTGAGAAATTCCATAATACTTCTCTAAACTTCATTTCCTGTCTATGAGCTCCCATGTAAGTTTTCACAAACATGCAACCTCAATACACAATCATACAATCAGAACATCCACTCCTCTTAATCTTTTGCTTGCCCCATGATTTATAAAATTCTTCAACATTTTCCTTTCAAAAGAATGATTTCTTTGTTGCATTCTTAAAGATATTGGGTACAAGTAAAACTCAATATGATAATCATGATATCATAGCAACATGTCATAAATCAAATATCAAATTATGCTTATTCACAAGGAGTAATCACACATGTATACAAAGAAAATATAAGACAATCATGCAATTTAAAGTGCTAGAAATAAGTAAGAGGAAAAAGGAACTTTACCACCTTGTAGTTCATCTTCATTGTTGTTGCCCTTTTCTTCCTATTCTTCCCCTTCCCACACCAAACTTAGAATTCTTGCTTATACTCAAGCAACAAGTAAAATAGTGGTGATGGGGTCTATGATGGATCATGAATGTCTTAGAATGAAGTGTGAGTATGCATGTGTTTCAGCAAACAAGATTAAGGATACAATAAAGGCACAAGAGATACAAACAGAGACATTTTGATTGCATTAATAAGTGGTGTGCGTGGTACCTTGCATGAAAGATAAGTGGCAACACCAAACTTAGTGTGACACTCTCAATTTAGAATGTTGCAAGTACCAGTGAAGATTGAAATTCAAATTATTGCATGGCAACACCAAACTTAGAATGCAATCATATGCCAAATTATTGAAAGTAAACTAAGCAAGGAAAGAAAATGTTACCTATGTTTGGGTTGCCTCCCAACAAGCGCTCTTTTAATGTCATTAGCTTGACATGTTGTTCATGACTTTCTTCCTCTTCTTCCAGTTTGTTAAGAGGAATGACCTCAAGAGGAAAGAGGAGCCAGTTAATGCCCCTTGTTTAGAGTGCCTCTCCCCAGTAAGCTTTATTTTATTGTTAGGTTGAGTAAACTTGCTTGCTTGTTGGGGTAGGGGTGGGATGGCTTTTGGTTAACCTTTTCTTCTTCATGGATATTGTCCTTCTTTTCTTGGTCACCATCCTCTTTTTGGTGCTTTTGTTGATTTCCTTCACACCTTAATTTCAGTACTTGGGTGTTGTAGGATGGTTGGAGCATCCTCTTCATCAAGTGCTTCTTGAATTGGTGGTTCAATGAACTCACCCTATATGCAATTCTCTGTTTCATTAGAGTATGGGCTCCCTTGATTGACTTCCTCCCTTTCTTCTACATGATGTTGCATTTAGTCTTTTGGGAGTGAGTTTGCATGTTCCTTTGTCACCACTAGTAACCTCTGTGGGTATAGAGCCTTAAACTTATATATTCTCACAACCTCCTCCTTCTTCATAGAAATCTCACTTGGTATGGGTGCCTCTTTTTCTTTTGCTTCTGATTCCTCCCTTGGGTTTGCCATGGTGTCACTAAGGGAATTATGGGTATGGAATTGCTTTGATTGATATCCAACTTGTGCCTCAAGCTTCTTAAGGGCAGCCCCCGGTTCCGCATAATTGATTTTACTTCCTTCTTGAAAGTCCTCATGTCCTTATATTTTTCCAAGAGAATTGCCAATAGGTTCTCTATCCTTGATAGCTTATCCTCGAGGGGAGAGTGTGCAGCTAGGGTGAAGTTTGGAGGTTGAGGGTGGCTACTTTGTGAATGGAATTGGTTGTTTTGTGGTTGTATGTTCTGAGAGTGGTATGACTTTTGTGGGTAATGATATGGTTTTTGTGGACTGTGAGAAGAATTTTGTGTGTAATGGAATGCATTGTGTGAGTGGTGAGATGAATTATATGGATGTATAAAGGAATTTTGTGTTGAGGCATGTCCAAGTGGTGAAGGGTTTTGATGTGGAAAGCTAGGAGGTGAGATTGAATAATTAAAGGATGATGGCTCTTGATGAATGGGGTGTGAATAAGTGAAATTTCTTTGGTTTTGATCTCCCCAGGCACAGCTTGAGTAGTGATCAAAGTCATCAAAATATGGACCATTTTGTGACCCTGGAAAGCACTCCATTTCATGTTCTTGATACTCCCATCCACCATGAGCATAGCAAAGTGAATCATTCTATGGTGGTGGAGAGTTTTCCCTGAAATTTGATTGACCAAAGGATGATCTATACTCCATTTTTCTACAAAATATTTTGTATCAACAACAATCACCAAGATAAAAGAGATTTGGAATTCCCCTTGTCACAGATGAGAGAATTCCCAGTGAGGCAATATTACAAACAGTTTGTTAGCAAAAGAAAATAAAGAAACAAAAGAAAACAAAAACAAAAGAAACATGCCTAATCTAGTAAATCAATCAACCGGTAGTTTGTTAATCACAATTAATCCCCGGCAACGGTGCCATAAACTTGATGCATGAAAACTTGTCTCTCAACAAATTTTTCTTCGACAAGTATACCGAATTGTCGTCAAGTAAAAGCTCACAATAGAGTGAGGTCGAATCCCACATGGATTAACGAATTAAGCAATCAATGTTTAATTGATTATCCTAGTTAGACGAATCATATTGGAGTGATAAGTAACAAGAAAATGTAAATGGCATAAAAGTAAAGAGAGCAATAAAGTGCAGAAAAGTAAAATGGCAAGAAAAGTAAATGTAAGAACTAAAAATAAAATGAACATTGGGATCAAGAGATATTGCAATCCTCCGGATCAAGTTCATTCTCATCTCTTCCTCAATCAATGCATTCACTGATCTCCTTGGCAATCTTAAGTGATTGGATCCCAATTCCTTGGCAATCCAATCTCTCTAAGCTTGAACAATTTCCCATTTCCTTGATTTAATTGCTCATGGGAAGAGATGAAGTTTGGTCACTGATTATACCACACGCATTCATAGGTCAAAGTATTGGGAGGATTACATGTCACTATATCCACCCAACACCCAACCTAATCCAATGTGAGAAATCATTTCTAGCATGATTTCCTCATCCCTTTTCCAAGGCTCAGAGGAGATCCAATTATGGAGAGTTTCTTTTCCAAGACAACTAACCAATTGGATGAAGATCGAAAGCTTTCTAGTAAAATCAAGAAGAAAGAAAGAAGAAAAAGAATAAGAACTACAATTGATCCATTGAATCACAATAGAGCTCTCTAACCCAATGAAAAGAGTTAGTTGATCATTGCTCTACCAAAATAGAAAAGAAAGAAAGTGCAAAAAAGTAAAGATGAAGATTAAAACTAACATTGAAACTTCCAAATTCATAGATGAAAAGTACAAAGAAAAGAAAGAGAAGAAAAAGTGTGTGAGGGGAGGGGGTCCGAAGACCCCTCTTCAATCCCTAATTTCTAGCCTACTTTGAATGTATAAACTAAGGCCTTTATATAGACTATCCTAAATTACAAAATGAAATTAAAAGCAAATTACAATTAAATGAAAATTCCTATTCTAGATGCTTCTTGTGGCCTTGATTGGTTGACACTTGTGGGCTTGCTTCCTTGAGGTTGGGTGGTCCTTGAAAGAGAAGTGAATCAAATTGAGGTACAAGGTGACTTGGCTTTATTGCTTCCGTTAGCCACACTAACGCTACAAGTGTGGCGTTAGTGCTGAAGTTAGTGTGGCTAACGTCACACTTGCTACCCAGTTGGTGTTTTTGGGGTTTAAAATATGCCTCTTGTTTGTGCTCCAATTTCATGCCCACTATAGACTATTATATATCTTTCGAAAGCTCTGAATGTCAGCTTTCTAACGCAACTGGAATCATCTCAATTGGACTTCTGTAACTCAAGTTATGCTCCTTTGAAGTGGACAAGGTCGCTGGCATGGTCGCTAGCGTTACTGGAAAACGTGAGTCACGGTAACGCTAGGGATCAGGGGCTTAATATTGGTAGGTTCTGGAGCTCAAAATTAATGTCCACCCCATACTATTATTTATTGTTGGAAAGCCCTGGATGTCTACTTTCCATCCCCTTTGGAAGCGCATCATTTGGAGCTCTACAACTCGAGTTACATTTCTTGGAAGGTGAAGAGGTCAGTTGGCCTTACTACAGGTTGATACCATGTTCATCTTTGCACTTTCGGGGCAGGTTTTCTCCCTCAAATTTAGTGTCCACGATGTAGTGCTATATATTCTTGGAAAGATCTGGAATCCTACTTTCCAATGCTTTTAGAATCATCTCATTTAGAGTTTTGTGGCTCAAGTTATTTTTGTTTGAAGAAGGCATGGTCAGGCTGCCAGGTGAGACTTTTGCCCACGTTAGTGTCCACGTTAGTGTAACTAACGTGGCCATTAACGTGGGTCTTCCTTTGCTTCGCTAGTGTTAGTGACGTTCACCTTTTCCACTAACTTTGGCATCTCCCTTTCCTTCCATGTTAGTTCCCACGTTAATGTAACTAACGTGGAAGCTAACGTGGGTCTTCTTGCTTCACAAACGTTAGTGGCACTCACTTTTTCCACTAACGTTGGCATTTTCCTTTCCTTCCACGTTAGTTCCCATGTTAATGTAACTAACGTGGGTCTTCTTGTCCATTGCTAACGTTAGTTGTGCTTACTTTTACCACTAACGTTCCATGCTCTCCTTCTTCAAAGTTAATGCCATTAACTTTCTCACTAACGTTGGGGCTTCTCTTTTCCTCCACGTTACTGGCCACGTTAGTGGCACTAACATAGACACTAACGTGGCTCTTCTCTGCTTCTTGTTACCTAAAATCAATCAAACAAAGTGCATCAAAGTCTTGCTCTTAATCATGGGATCATGCATCATCCAATTTATCATTCAATTCATGCATAATTCTCATGAAATCATTCAAAATTCACAATGTTTGCTTGAATCATGGTATGATTGTATTTTCAACTAAATACTTTCTTATTTCCTAAGAAAATGCATGAAACCAACCTAAAGCATACAAAAAATGGCTAGTAAAACTAGCCAAGATGCCCTGGCATCACGTTCCGCATTCAAAAAGGAACTCTACAAAGATGAAGTCGACAAAATGCTCGAGTTCGGCTCCACCCGAGAAGGTTCGAAAAACTAAAGCTCTACCTCCAAAGGAGGACCGAGCTCGAGCAGGGGCACTGTTCATACCCTGGGTCAAGCTGTCCGACCCGGGATGTTCTACAGACAAAGCGACTGACCTCTTCAGGTAAGGACAAACTGACCTCCTCTCAAAGAGCTCGGCCAAATCGCAGGAAAACCGACTACAGGGCCCAAATAGAGGAATACGACCCCAATCCAAACGCAGCCCAAGCCTATAGAGATAAAGGCGGTTCCCATGAAAGATAAAGATAAAGATAAAAGATAAGATAACTAACTTATCTTATCTGCAAAGGTCACTCTACGCTATTATAAATACACTGGAGCACCCAGGTATAACTCATACTCTGATTCTACTCAATACCTGCTTAATACCCTTGCTAACTTAAGCATCGGAGTCCCTTGCAGGTACCCCCACCCTCCGAGGACGAAGGATCAGCGCCACCACCAAGTCCATCAGATCGGACTCCACAGCTCCGACAAGCATAGAAGATCTCGTCCGAAGGATCACCACCACCACCACCAGTTCTTTCCCGAGTAAAGTACCTCTTTTGTTGCCGCCACTGTCAATCCGCATTTCAGCAACCGTTTGAGCTTCAAAACAAGTAGGATTTTCTAATTTGTATCTTAATAAGTGAATGCATATGTTAGATTATATGTTGTACCTAATTTTATGCATTATTATCAAGAATTCTTTGATCTCTTCTTCTAATTGTTTAGTAGAAAGTTTGGGGAGGTACTTTGATAAACCACTATTTCATGGTTTATGTTGTGTTCAATTGAGTGGTTTTTATCAACTCTTTACCCATTTATTCATACTATTCGCATGGTTTTACTTTTTCTTTCCTAATTTTGTGTTATGATTGAAAACATGTTTCTTTGGCCTTAAATTTACTAATTTTAATCCTCTCTTATTACCATTCGATGCCGTGATATGTGTGTTAAGTGATTTCAGAGTTTACAGGGCAGGAATGGCTTGGAGGATAGAAAGGAAGCGTGCAAAAGTGGAAGGAATACAAGAAATTGAAGGAACTACAAAGCTATCAGCCTGACCCTCTCGCACTAAAATGACCATAACTTGAGTTACAGAGATCCAAATGATACGGTTCCAGTTTCGTTGGAAAGCTAACGTTCGGGGCTTCGATTTGACATATAATTTATCATAGTAGACGTACAGATAGGCGATGCGAACGCGTGCTCCACACGGATGCGTCGCAATGACGAAAATCAGCGTGGCAGATTTCGCCCCCAGTGATTTCTGGGCTATTTTTGGCTCCGTTTCAAGCCCAGAAAATATAGATTAAAGGCTGCAAAGTGGAGGAATGAAGGGAGATGACTCATAATTCACTTTTCATAATTTAGATGTAGTTTTTAGAGAGAGAGGTTCTCTCCTCTCTCATAGGTTTTAGGAATTAGGATTTCTCTTAGTTTTAGGATTTAGGATTATTTCTTCTTCATCACAGGTTCAATGTTCCTTTAATTTATTTTCTACTTTTATTTTATTACTTCAATTGATATTTATCTTTTCAATTTAGCTTATGAACCTTTCCATGTTAGATTTGAATTTATGTTTAAACGTAGTTTGAGATATTTCAGATTTATGATTGCTGTATTCTATTTATGATGTTTTCAATTTAATTTAGAATTTTTCCTTTTGGCTTTGGTTAAGTAATTTGTGACGCTTAAGTTATCAAACTCGAGGTGTTGACTGAAAATTGGAATTTCTTGCTAATTAATTTAGATTCTACTAACTCTAGCCTTTCCAAGGGAAAGACTAGGACTTGAGGAATTAAATTGATTTATCCACTTAACTTCATAGTTAGAGGTTGACCAAGTGGGAGCAAAAGCCAATTCTCATCACAATTGATAAGGATAACTAGGATAGGACTTCCAATTCTCATACTTTGCCAAGAGCTTTATTAGTTATTATTTTAATGACTTGTTATTTTACATTACTTGTTTCCTATTTCAAAAACCCAAAATAAAATATATCTTTTTTCATAACTAATAATAAATCATACTTCCCTGCAATTCCTTGAGAAGATGACCCGAGGTTTAAATACTTCGGTTATTACTTTTTATTGGGTTTTGTTACTTGTGACAACCAAAACTTTTGTACGAAAGGATTCTTTGTTGGTTTAGAAACTATACTTACAACACGATTATATTTGTGCAATTCTTTACCGATAGAAAATCCGATCGTCATACTTCTTCTATATTTAATCTTGAGAGTTCATCTTACATATCTTTTATAATTGTTAAAGTGTTATGGCAAATTATAATGCATTGTTCTGTAACAATAATTTAGTAAAATGCTTCTTATTTTAGTTTTTTTTTCCTTCTCATTTTGCAGACATTTTGAATTTTATAATATTAGTTAGTCTTGGATAAGAATTGGATGCTCAAACCGCGAACTTATAAGAAGTACTTAGATGGGTTAGATGAGTTTCTTGATTTTTCATTTCATAATACATTTGAAGGAACTCAGATTCTATGCCTTTGTAAGAATTGCTATTTTAGGTAATCTTGGATTCGTATGAACGATATAGTGGTACATGCAATTTTCTTTTGTTTTTAATTTTTTCCCGTCAATATCTAGTGACTTTCTTCACCATATTGCATTGCTAAAGCCTAAATGTTACGGTAATGTCCTGTGCTCTTTCTGGAAGGAACTTTTTTTCTTATGTTCTTGATGTGTATTTAGACTTGTTCGAAGAAAGAAGTATTTGATTGCTAAACTTTTTGTTAGTTGTATTCTTGTACATCTCTTAAGAATTACGATGACGAATTGCTGCTTTCCTTAACCTGTTATTGTTCCTTACCTGATTGCAAAATGCATGGTGTACATATCTTTATCTCTGTGAATGTATTGATTTATCATCTTTTCGTGAATGTATTGATTTATCATTTTTATCTCTGTGATGGTTGCATATTTGGATTTTGTATTAGTTATTCTAAATTCTCAAATAGAAAATATTGATATGCAACATCTAGAAGATATGAAGCAGCAGGGATGATATGGCTGTAAAATTAGTATGTTAATTGGTGTTATCAGATGGGTGATGAGCGGATAATTTATACGCTTTTTGGCATTGTTTTTAGGTAGTTTTTAGTAAGTTCAAGCTACTTTTAGGGATGTTTTCATTAGTTTTTATGTTAAATTCACATTTCTGGACTTTACTATGAGTTTGTGTGTTTTTCTATGATTTCAAGTAAATTCTGATTGAAATTGAGGGATTTGAGCAAAACTCTGAAAAAGGCTGACAAAAGGACTGCTGATGCTGTTGGATTCTGACCTCCCTGCACTCAAAATGGCTATTCTGGAGCTACAGAACTCCAATTGGCGCGCTCTCAACGGCGTTGGAAAGTAGACATCCAGGGCTTTCCAGCAATATATAATAGTCCATACTTTATTCGGAAGATGACGACGTAACTTGGCGTTGAACGCCAAGTTCATGCTGCTGTCTGGAGTTAAACGCCAGAAAAACGTCATGATCCGGAGTTGAACGCCCAAAACACGTCATAACTCGGAGTTCAACTCCAGGAGAAGCCTCAGCTCGTGGATTGATCAAGCTCAGCCCAAGCATACACCAAGTGGGCCCCGGAAGTGGATTTAGGCATCAATTACTTACTCATGTAAACCCTAGGAGCTAGTTTATTATAAATAGAACATTTATCTATTGTATTAATCATCTTTTGACAGTTGAATCTCTTTGATCATTCGGTCACTTGATCATGGAGAGGGCTGGCCATTCGGCCATGCCTGAACCTCTTTTACTTATGTATTTTCAACGGTGGAGTTTCTGCACACCATAGATTAAGGGTGTGGAGCTCTGCTGTACCTCAAGTATTAATGCAATTCTATTTTCTTTTATTCAAATCTCTCTTATTCTTATTCCAAGATATTCATTCACACCCAAGAACATGATGAAGGTGATGAGTAAATAACCCTCATTATCATTCTCACTTAGGAACGCGCGTGATTGACAACCACTTCCGTTCTACATGCAACAGAGCTTGAATGTGTATCTCTTAGATTCTCCAACAGAATCTTCGTGGTATAAGCTAGATAGATGGCGGCATTTATGAGGATCCGGAAAGTCTCACCTTGTCTGTGGTATTCCGAGTAGGATCCTGGGAATCCGGAAAGTCTAACCTTGTCTATGGTATTCCGAGTAGGATTCCGGTAATGAATGACTGTGACGTGCTTCAGACCTGCAAGTGCTGGGCGTTAGTGACAAACGCAAAAGAATCAAGGGATTCTATTCCAGTAGGAGTGGGAACCAACCAGTGATTAGCCGTGCTGTGACAGAGTGCGTGAGCGTAGTTTTCACTGCGAGGATGGGATGTAGCCATCAACCATGGGTGATGCCTCCAGACGATTAGCCATGCGAGTGACAGCCGCAGAGGACCATTTTCCCGAGAGGATTGAAAGTAGCCACCGCTGATGGTGAACCCCTATACACAGCTTGCCATGGAAAGGAGTAAGAAGGATTGAGTTGAAGCAGTGGGAAGGCAGGCGTCCGTGAGTCATACAGTATCTCCATGCACTTATCTGAAATTCTCACCAATGAATCTGCATAAGTATTCTATCCCTTTTTATTGTTTATTTGAATCTAATTAAGTATCATGTTTAATCCGCCTGACTGAGATCTACAAGGTGACCATAGCTTGCTTCATACCAACAATCTCTGTGGATTCGACCCTTACTCACGTAAGGTTTATTACTTGGACGACCCAGTACACTTGCTGGTTAGTTGAACGGAGTTGTGAATTCAACCAGTGCCATAATAAAGCTTCATCTCAAAATAGTTAGAACATTGATCACAAACAATACAAGCATGGATCACAATTTCGTCCACCAAGTTTTTGGCGCCGTTGCCGGGGATTGTTCGAGTATGGACAACTGACGGTTCATCTTGTTGCTCAGATTAGGTAATTTTCTTTTCAAAAATCTTTTTCAAAATTTTTCCTTTCTTTTTCGTTTTTCTAATCTTTATTTTCGAAAAAATTAATAAAAATTCAAAAAAATTAGAAAATCATAAAAATCAAAAATATTTTGTGTTTCTTGTTTGAGTCTTGAGTCAATTTTTAAGTTTGGTGTCAATTGCATGCTTTTAAAAAATTATTGTTGCATTTTTCGAAAATCCCATGCATTCATAGTGTTCTTCATGATCTTCAAGTTGTTCTTGATAAGTCCTCTTGTTTGATCTTGATGATTTCTTGTTTTGTGTCTTTTCTTGTTTTTCATGTGCATTTTCGCATTCATATTTTCCATGCATTAAAGATTTCTAAGTTTGGTGTCTTGCATGTTTTCTTTGCATCAAAAATTTTTCAAAATTATGTTCTTGATGTTCATCATGATCTTCAAAGTGTTCTTGGTGTTCATCTTGACATTCATAGCATTCTTGCATGCATTCATTGTTTTGATCTAAAAATTTCATGCATTGAGTAATTTTGTTGTTTTTCCCTCTCATAATTAAAAATTCAAAAAAATAAAAAAAAAATATCTTTTTCTTATTTCCCTCCAAATTTTCGAAATTTTGGGTTGACTTGGTCAAAAATTTTCAAAATTAGTTGTTTCTTACAAGTCAAGTCAAAATTTCAATTTTAAAAATCTTATCTTTTCAAAATCTTTTTCAAAAATCATATCTTTTTCATTTTTTTTATTATTTTCGAAAATTTTAAAAAATTATTTTTCAAAAATCTTTTTCTTAGCTTTTATATCTAATTTTCGAAAATTAGCTAACAATTAATGTGATTGGTTCAAAAATTTGAAGTTTGTTACTTTCTTGTTAAGAAAGGTTCAATCTTTAAATTCTATAATCTTATCTTGTAGTTTCTTGTTAGTTAAGTCATTTTAAAAATTAAATCTTTTTCAAAATATCTTATCTAACTTGCTATCTTCTTATCTTTTTCAATTTTGATTTCAAATCTTTTTCAATCAACTAACTAACTTTTTGTTTGTTTCTTATCTTTTTCAAAACCACTTAACTACTTCTCCCTCTTCTATTTTCGAAAATATCTCTCTCTTTTTCAAAAAATCTTTTTAATTAATTAATTGTTTCATGTTTTAATTTTAATTACATTTTATCTCTAATTTTCGAAAATTACTAACCTCTTTTTCAAAATTATTTTCGAAATTTCCTTTCTCTTTTCTTCTTCTATTTAATTATTTAATTACTAACACTTCTCTTCACCTCTCTTCATCCAAAAATCCAAACCATCCTTCTTCATTCTTCTACCCCTTTCTTTTTCTACTAACATAAAGGAATCTCTACACTGTGACATAGAGGATTCCTCTTCTTTTCTTGTTCTCTTCTCTTTCATATGAGCAGGAACAGGGATAAAGGCACTCTTGTTGAAATTGATCCAGAACCTGAAAGGACTCTGAAGAGAAAATTAAGAGAAGCTAAATTACAACAATCCAGAAGCAACCTTCTAGAAATTTTCGAACAAGAGAAGGAGATGGCAGCCAAAAATAATAATAATAATGCAAGGAGAATGCTTGGTGACTTCACAAAACCAACGTCCAAGTTTGATGGAAGAAGCATCTCCATTCATGCCATTGGAGCCAATAACTTTGAGCTTAAGCCTCAACTAGTTGCCTTGATGCAACAAAACTGCAAGTTTTATGGACTTCCATCTGAAGATCCTTACCAGTTTTTAACTGAGTTCTTGCAGATCTGTGAGACTGTAAAGACGAATGGAGTTGATCCTGAGTTCTACAGACTCATGCTTTTCCCTTTTGCTGTAAGAGACAGAGCTAGAGTATGGTTGGATTCACAACCCAAGGATAGCCTGGACTCATGGGATAAGCTGGTCACTGCCTTCTTGGATAAATTCTTTCCTCCTCAAAAGCTGAGCAAGCTGAGAGTGGATGTTCAAACCTTCAAACAAAAAGATGGTGAATCCCTCTATGAAGCTTGGGAAAGATACAAGCAGCTGACCAAAAGATGTCCATCTGACATGTTTTCAGAATGGACCATATTGGATATATTCTATTATGGTCTCTCTGAATTTTCGAAAATGTCATTGGATCATTCTGCAGGTGGATCTATTCACCTGAAGAAAACGCCTGAAGAGGCTCAAGAACTCATTGACATGGTTGCAAACAACCAATTCATGTACACTTCTGAGAGGAATTCCGTGAACAATGGGATACCTTAAAAGAAAGGAGTTCTTGAAATTGATACTCTGAATGCCATATTGGCTCAGAACAAAGTGTTGACTCAACAGGTCAACATGATCTCTCAAAATCTGAATGGATTGCAACATGCATCCAATAGTACTAGAGAAGCAGCTTCTGAAGAAGCTTATGATCCTGAGAACCCTGCCATGGCAGAGGTTAATTACATGGGTGAACCTTATGGAAACACCTATAACTCATCATGGAGAAATCATCCAAATTTCTCATGGAAGGATCAACAAAAACCTCAACAAGGTTTTAACAATGGTGGATGATGACAAGTCATCATATACCCATTTTTCAAGCTAATTTCACTTGTTTTGTTAGCATTTATGCACTTTCTTGCATCCTAAGTTAGTGATTTGGAGTGAAAATGCACAACTTCTTTAAATCAAGCAACCACCATGAATTTAATGTTAATCATTGAGGTTTGAGCTCATTTTAATTGAATTTTAATTGATTTATAAGCCTCTTGAATTTAGTGATACTTTGAGTGGTTGTTTTGGTTTATTGTAGGTGAAGAAAAGAAAAGAAAATGAAAAGTGTGGCCTAAGAAGTGTAGCCAAGAAAAGGAAAGCGTGGCCGAATCAAGAAAGAGCGTGCCGCATGCTAAAGGAGAAGCAACATTGCCCTCCACAAGGGCAGACTGCCCTCTAGGAGGGCAACATTAGGTGACCAAACAAGAATAAGCAAACTCTGCCCTGCCCTTGTGGAGGGCAGAATCGGGCTCCATGAGGAAAGAAAATCAAGAAAAAAAGGTTACCCATGCATGCTACAAGGTTCGAAACAAGAACCATGAGGAAGCTAAAGACTAAAGGTGATTGTCGTGTCAAGAAGCCAAGAAAATATTAGCGTGTTTGCACCCTCCCAGGTTCGAACCCGAGACGTGAAGGAAGCAACTCTGCCCTGCCCTTGGCGCTGTAACACCCTACCATACTTAGCCTTATGCTTAAGTCATAATTTAGAGATGGCAAGGTATTACGACCTCTAAAATAAAAATTTAGTACGTATAGTAGTATGAATGATTGATTATAACTAGGAGCCTTTGTAGAAAAAGTGGTAAACAAAAACCGCAACTCAAAAGCGCAACACTCCGATCGATAACGTAACGCACAAGGATAAACCAACGCGAGATTATATATATACAATCAAAAACAGGAATATCAAGACTCAAGATCCGGCTGCGAAGATAACCGGTCCGAGCATAACAATATACACATATGATAAAATAAGGAAAACCCCAAGGAAACCCAAAGGGACACAAATACATAAAACCTATTCTCCAAAATTCTCCCATAAAAGGAGTCATCACAGTTTGTATTATTTAATGGAGATAAAAGTATCTAAACAAAACATATAAACCAAAAATAGCCCCGAGAACAAAGGATCTTCGCAAGTATAGAAGTCTCCAGCATGCCTCAGCGGGAAACCTCACGTCCTGCATCTGAAAACCACAAAATCCGCATGGGTGAGAACCAGAGGTCCCCAGCATGGTAACAGCTTCCACATATATAATATAATAATAGAGGAAAGCCAAAGGCAATCCTATAACTCCCTCCAGATAATATCAAAGCTTATAAACAAGCTAAACCATGTAAGGGCATCTGACTAAAGATTCTTCAGTCTAACTAATACTTCCCTTTCCAATTCCTTCAAACCTCCCAACCACCAGCAGGAGTATAATATAGCAAACACAGATATATCAAACAAAGAATATACAAATAGTAGCAGTTAAGACATTTAGACAATTAGCAAGTAATATGCAGTCAAATAGGCAATCTCAAACAATTCACATAGTGTGCATATGATGAATGCCTGTCCCTAGTGGCCGATGATATCATCTTGTCGGTTATAGAGCCAACCCGACAAGTCCTGGTCGCTAACCATTGGACTGTCCCTCTGTCGTGCATCCCCAAACTCGAGTTATACTCGTTATAAACGTGATCATAAACATGATCCATATCCTTCACCCTCACTGGTGAATATTTATGGGGGTTCGAGCTCATCCGGGCCTTTCACAGTGCCCGGCCACACTTACAACATAGGGTTAACAGAGCTTCGAGTCTCAACCTGGAGCACGTGGTGGCTAGCCACTGCTACTACCCAAGGAAACTCGTACTCAGATAGTGGAAGTGCAATTTCACAATTATCAATAATTCAGCATCAACATGCATGAATTCTCATCCATGGATCAACATCCATACCAGCCATTCCGGCTCACGGTTCAATCCAGAACCAGCCAATATTCATAGCATACACAGCTATTCCGGCTCATGGTTAAATCCATAACCAGCCATTTCATTAACAATTATAGCCTTTCGGCCCATGGCATAAAAAACACTTCCACCACCATCCTCCGCATCTCACATAATCATCTTGATCCTCATTGATCATACATTTTCCCCTTGCTTCACTTGCAAGTTATCACATTCACTAGCCCCTTACTAATAGCTAGGCATAGTAGGATGATTTAAGACATACATGGTGAGATCGGAGGCTTAGAAGTATGAGATTTGGCTTTTAAAACTCAAAAATCAACTTTGGGATGAAAACAGGGCCGCGCGTACGCGCACTCCACGCGCACGCGTGGATGGCCTCAACAACTCATCGACGCGTAAGCGTCATGCACGCTAACGCGTGGATTCCAAACTTGCCCATCGACGCGCAGGCGTCAACCACGCGTACGCGCGGGTGTTCTTGTGCCCCAGGCACAACACCGGCACAGTTCTGGCATAACTCTCGGGAAAATGACTGGGCATTGGGTGCAGCACAATCGGCGCGCCCGTGCACATTACGCGTACGCGTGGATGGCATGTTTCGGAAGATCGGCGCGCACGCGCCAGGTGCGCCCACGCGCAAGGGGTCATTCTGCTAAAAATTTTCTAAGTTAAAAGCTGCAGAATTTCACAGATTTAGACCCCAATCTTCCAACGGACATAACTTCATCATTTCAAATCATTTTTCACCCGTTCTTCGAACGGCATGGACATCCCGGATCCAATTTCATTTTTAAACAGATTTGGTACAAAACGGAGATCCGTAGTCCAAGTTATGTCCCGTCAAAGTATGCCCAAAAACCATAATTTCATACAAACCACAATATGCCATTTTCAAACAAACCATTTTCAACTCTTTCCAAAATCAATCAAAACATACCAATTTCATCCCTTTTCTTTGAAATCAATCAAAATGTATCAAATTCAACATCAAGCCTCCTCAACTCACACATTGACACTTTACCACAATATACAAAATCACTATCTCATCATTTTAGCCCACTTCACCCAAGTGGCTCAAACTCAAACATATTGACATATCATATACTATTCCTCATGCCAATTCTCAACAACATCAATTCCAATAAATCATCATTTTACATAATCAATATCATACTCACCAACAATATGGTTCAACCCACAATTCAACCATAACCAATCATCAAGCATATATCACAACATGCATATTTCTCATACATCATACCACCAAGGCATCAATAATCATCATCACATATATGACCACATCATATATCTCAATCATTCAACAACATCAACCATTCAATGCCTATCTTAGGGCCTCTAGCCTAAGTATTTCCTACCACATTACATATTAGATACGGGAAACCGAAACCATACCTTAGCCGATTTTCCCAAGCTCCACCGGAGCACTTCTAAACCACTTATCCTCAAGCTCACAAGGCCTCAACACCTCCAAGAGCAGATTTTTCACCACCAAGCCCTTTCCAAGCTTGTTCAAAATCACCAATCAAGCTCCAATATCCACACACACACAACCTAAGCCACAACCATCACACCCATACACAACATCTCAAAACCCAAACATCATAAAACAACAAAATACACTAGGGTTGAGAATCTTACCACCTCCAAGGTCCAAGGAGACAAGATTAACCTTCTCCTTCAAGAGAGTTGGGTCCTATAACATCAAAGAACCCAAAATCTCAACATTTAACCCATGAAACTCGAAAATAGGGGCTGAGATTTCGAACAGCAAGGTGTGGCTTACCTCAAGATTGATTATATGGGTTTTGTAGAGCTCTCCGCGGTGAACGTGTGGCCGCAAACGGGGCGGCAATCGGAGCTCTAGATCAAAAGTTATGGTGATTTGAAGATCAAGTGAGAGAGAGGAGTTGAGAGAATGTTCTTCCCTTCCTCTCCACCATTTCAGCTTGTGTGTGTAACAAATGAGGAGAGAGAGTGCTGAAAACTAGGGTTTTGGTTAAGTTATGTTGGGCCAAGGGCCCACTTTGGGTCCGGTTGGCCCGGTTTGGCCCGTTCGGTCCAATCTTGGTCCGAATTCTACAAAATTGGTACCAAAATTCTCGTCTCAATCTCCTCTATCACATTTAGCCATAAAAATCACATTTTAGGCTTTCTAGAATAAATTCTCATTTATGGGTTAATTAGCCGTTAATTAACCGGGTTTTACAGGCGCGGGCAGGGCAGCATTTGAATTGGCACAATCTTGGCACACCATTTCTCAATCTGGCGCACCAATTTCCTCGACCTGGCAGCATCTGGCGCGCGTGTTCCTTCCCTGGCGCACCAAACCATTCCTGCCCTGCCCTTGGCGCGGGCAGGGCAGCGTCCCACGCACCAACGTGCATCGCGCGCACGCGCGCTCCTCAAATCTGGCGCACCAAATTTCCTTCTGGCAGCACCATCCGCACGCACGCCTCACATTCTGGCGCATCAGCTTTCCCGCCCTGCCCTTGGCGCGGGCAGGGCAGCCTCTGGCGCACCAACCTCGCACCAACACGCAACATGGCCGCACCAAATCACACCACCATGCATCAATTTTCTGCCCTGCCCTCCACAAGGGCAGGGCAGCCTCCTGGGAGTGGTTTTTGGGCCAAAATTCAAATTAAAAATTCATTTGAATTCATTTCTTCACCAATCCAAAAGCCCATCCAAATCCCATTGTCCAAGAATAGAAAGTGTATAAATAGGACTTAGTTTGATGTAAAAAAAAAAACGCTTTGGCTATCTTTACTTTGAGCTTTGAATTTTTGCTTTCATTAGGAGCCTTTGAATTTCGTCTTTGAGCTTTCTTGAGAGATTTGTCCGAGCACCAAGAGGATCAAGGGAGAATTGATTGATCTCCTTCCTCAATTCACTTGGGCAATTCTACTCTTCTGTTTTCTGAGTATTGGGTGTGTGAAATTGGGGAAATTCTGTCCCAATTCCCATTCAAGCTCTTTGCATTTCGTTTTCTGCATAATTGAATTCAAATTCTGTTCTTCAATTGTTTCTTCTTTAATTTTCTGTCAATTACTTGGATCTAGGAAGGCAAACAGAGATCTAGGCTCTGCTACCTAGTCTCTTGAGACCTGAGACCCAAATTTTACTTGGTTCCTCTTGGAACCTCTGCTGCATTTAATTTCTTTGCTGTTTAAATTCCCATTGCTCCTAATTCAAATTTTGCTACCTTAATTGTTGCACTTTACTTCTTCTTTGTTTAGATCTTGCAATCCCATTCCTCAATTCCCTTTTATATTCAAGCCATTTATCTTTCTTGCCATTTAAGTTACTGCAATTTAAGTTTCTTGCACTTTAAGTTTCAGTCATTTACATTCTTGCTCCTTAAGATTCTGCAAATTTACAATTCTGTTCTTCAATTTACTGCACTTTTCCCTTCCCTCTTTACATTTACTGTCATTTACTTTCTGTTAAACACAAATCACTCAACCAAAACTTGATTCGCTTGACTAAATCACCCACTAAACTAAAATTGCTCAATCCTTCAATCCCTGTGGGATCGACCTCACTCATGTGAGTTATTATTACTTGATGCGACCCGGTACACTTGCCGGTGAGTTTTGTGTTGGATCGTTTTCCACACATCAAGTTTTTGGCGCCGTTGCCGGGGATTGAAATAGATTGACAATGATTAAGTGAAGTGGAGGTCTAGATTAAGCACTTTTTCTTTTCTGCTATTCTAAATCTTACTAACACACTAACTGTTTGAGAAATTGCCTCTACTAACTCACTAACAATTTATCTCAAATAACTGCACTTAATTCTCAAGAGTGTTGTTGTTGGGTCACTCTGATTGTTTGCATATCACAGGAAATCAAGTCTCTACAGTCGAAGGGTATCATGACATGAAGCCACCACTCATTGCACTCATCAAGAACAATTGCTCTTATGATGGAAATCCATCAGAGGATCCTCAACAACATATATCTACTTTCCTGAGAACTTACAATGCAGTCAAAACTGATGGTCCAGATCAGGACACTTACAAGATCCTATTATTCCCTTTCTCATTGAAGGGTGAAGCTGCACAATGGTTTGAAACTTTTTCCCAAGGAAGTATTACTAGTTGGGATGATTTGGTCACAAAATTTCTGGCCAAATTCACCTCATCCAAACAGATCATCCAGCCGAAAGAAGAGGGACATTTATTCACACAAGGGGACGAAGAACCACTCTTCAAGGCTTGGGAAAGATACAAGAAAGCAACTGACAAAGTGGGCTTCCGAGCTTTCTATGAAGGATTGACCCCAGAAACTAGAAAAGCAGTGGACTACTTCTCAGATGGCCTACTCAAAGCAACAACAACTGCCCAAGGAGTTGCAGACCTCAATGACAAAGGAGTCAACAATCAACAGCCATTTGAAAAACCACAAAATACAATCTCAAAAGAAAAAGTAGTAATTATTGAAGGGATGAACGCGTTCAAGGACCAAAACAAACAAATGCACCATCAATCACAGCAAAATATAGAGTTGTCTGCTGCAGTGAATGCCAAATTTCCACCATGGAGACCTCATTCGTATCTGAGAATGAGGGAGCCTCAATATCAAGAACAAGAAAGTTTCTGCCAGGACAATTCCATGAACACAACCAATCAACATCCCCTACCCACTAATACCACCCAAAGCCAATACCCACAACACAGACACTCCCAAACTCATCTTAACTGGAGAAGGGGCGAGTACCAAAATCACAGACCAAGGGAATTCCATTATAACACCCCGAACTTCATAAATCATCAAAAACACCATTACAGCAATAACAACCATTACATGCCTCCACCATACCCACCCTTCCTACCTTCAACATGTCATCACCAACCAACCTCGCAAGACTCTCAGAGAATCACAAACTTGGAGATCCTAATGGAGAGAATGATGAAACATCAAGAAGAAACAACAAAGAACCAAGAGATGTTAATGAGAGGGCTTGAGGAGCAGATAGCTCAACTAGCAAAGCACTTTGCAGAAATGGGTGAGAAGAAATCAGATATTTTCTTCAAAACCAATGAAGATAAACCAACCAACAACAAAGATGCTAAAAAGAAGGAAGGATGGAAAGGGATCATGGAGGACAACGAGAAAATACTGGACAAAGGAAGCACCAGCCAAGAACAATACAACAAGGAATTCTTTCAAAAGGAAGCAGAGGATAGAACTAAAGAAAAGAAAAAAATCCTCACTGGAAAGTTTTCACTAGGGGATCGAGTGATGATCAATATTCAACCCTTGAAGGTATCCCCACAGTTGTCTGAACACTACACGGTGACTAAGATCCTTTCACAAGAATGTATAGAAGTCATCAAAGAGGAAACCGGAAGGAAGTTCACAGTGAAGACAGACAAGCTAAGGCACTGTGATTTTCGACCTCCATGATAAGCAAAAATGAAGATGTCAAGCTAATGACAATAAAAGAGCGCTTGTTGGGAGGCAACCCAACCTGAGGTAGTTTCTTTTCATAGCTTTTCAATAAAGATGTTGAGTAATTGTGGTGCATTGCAAGGAGCTAAGTTTGGTGTTGCACACCAAAACAATTTGAGGGAGAATGAAAACTTCTAAGTTTGGTGTCCCACCAACAATATCATTTAAAAACACATTCTCACCTCTTGCATGATTCTAGCTCCAAGCAATTAAACATTTTATTCAACTGTTGAATTGTTTTCTAGCTTTAATTCCATTAACCTTTAGCAAAAATACATGGTTTCAAATATGGTTGACTTTGTACATCTGAGACAGTGGTAAAACAATTAAGTTTGGTGTTCACACACCAAAATCAATCCAGGAGCCACACTCAGTATTGAACATACTAACCATATAATCAAGAGCTTGAGAAGCAAGCAACTTTGAGGATTATGCAGGACATGAATCAACAATTGAAGACACTGTGCATTTTGACTCAAAGGGAACACAGCAGAAAGAAAAATCAAAGGGCTGCAACTTCAAAGGTTGTATCTGAACTTAATCCTTGCTGCTGTGTATTGTTTCGAACATGGAAACCCTTGTATGGCTTACTAAAGTGTTTATCTAGTTGCAAGTGAAATTGTTTGTGAAAATGATAAGTCTGAATAATGCTTGTATCCATCACTTAGCTTTAAATATTGCTTTGTTTCCCATATGCTTAAATAAAAGAGTTTGGTTTGAATTGAAAAGTAAAATATCCAATGTTGCATGAGTATGAATGGAAGTTGGTGGTGGCATATGTGTTTGATTAAATGCATAACTCATGAAATAAGTGTTGCATAATATCATTCTCATTCAATTGTGAGTTAGCTTGCTGTTACAAAGACTTTTATTAAGAATGAAACAACCCTTGGTAACAAAAACAGAAAGAAAAAGAGAAAGAAAAAGCCAAAATGGCAAGAAAAGCAAAGAATAAAGGTTGGACACCAATGGTTTGAACCTTAGGACAAATGCCTGTGGTGTTCTTGTACTGAGATCTGCTTGGATGAGTAAATTCTAAGGGGTATTTTGAAACCCGGTCACTTAGATCAACTGATTTGGGATGGCCAATTGAAAATCCACAATAAAGAGCAACTTAGATGCAAAGCACTTAGTAATCCAAAGAGATGCTGGGCATCAATGATCCTAGGAAGAATTAATGAGCTAAGTGTCTGTGGTGGAAAGATGTTGAGCAAAAGAAAAGAAAATAAAGCCAAAGGCTATGCTGCAGCATTTGACACCCAACCTCTTAAAGAATAATAAGCTTGATAAGCATTGTAAGCCAAAGAAAGTTAGCAAGGGAGGAATCAAAAGGTGAGTCTTATAACAGCAAGTTTAGCAAACCTTTGAAGAAAGATATGTATTATGTAGCAGCAACAATAATTGAGTTGCCTTTGTCTGCATAAATGCCCCATAAATTGAAGTTCTGCTATCTGCATAATAAGGATATATACTCTTTTCTTATTCACTTCATTTACTCTTAGTTTTGATGCTTGCTTGGGGACAAGCAAGGTTTAAGTTTGGTGTTGTGATGACAAGTCATTATATACCCATTTTTCAAGCTAATTTCACTTGTTTTGTTAGCATTTATGCACTTTCTTGCATCCTAAGTTAGTGATTTGGAGTGAAAATGCACAACTTCTTTAAATCAAGCAACCACCATGAATTTAATGTTAATCATTGAGGTTTGAGCTCATTTTAATTGAATTTTAATTGATTTATAAGCCTCTTGAATTTAGTGATACTTTGAGTGGTTGTTTTGGTTTATTGTAGGTGAAGAAAAGAAAAGAAAATGAAAAGCGTGGCCTAAGAAGTGTAGCCAAGAAAAGGAAAGCGTGGCCGAATCAAGAAAGAGCGTGCCGCATGCTAAAGGAGAAGCAACATTGCCCTCCACAAGGGCAGACTGCCCTCTAGGAGGGCAACATTAGGTGACCAAACAAGAATAAGCAAACTCTGCCCTGCCCTTGTGGAGGGCAGAATCGGGCTCCATGAGGAAAGAAAATCAAGAAAAAAAGGTTACCCATGCATTCTACAAGGTTCGAAACAAGAACCATGAGGAAGCTAAAGACTAAAGGTGATTGTCGTGTCAAGAAGCCAAGAAAATATTAGCGTGTTTGCACCCTCCCAGGTTCGAACCCGAGACGTGAAGGAAGCAACTCTGCCCTGCCCTTGGCGCGGGCAGGGCAGCATTTGAATTGGCACAATCTTGGCGCACCATTTCTCAATCTGGCGCACCAATTTCCTCGACCTGGCAGCATCTGGCGCGCGTGTTCCTTCCCTGGCGCACCAAACCATTCCTGCCCTGCCCTTGGCGCGGGCAGGGCAGCGTCCCACGCACCAACGTGCATCGCGCGCACGCGCGCTCCTCAAATCTGGCGCACCAAATTTCCTTCTGGCAGCACCATCCGCACGCACGCCTCACATTCTGGCGCATCAGCTTTCCCGCCCTGCCCTTGGCGCGGGCAGGGCAGCCTCTGGCGCACCAACCTCGCACCAACACGCAACATGGCCGCACCAAATCACACCACCATGCATCAATTTTCTGCCCTGCCCTCCACAAGGGCAGGGCAGCCTCCTGGGAGTGGTTTTTGGGCCAAAATTCAAATTAAAAATTCATTTGAATTCATTTCTTCACCAATCCAAAAGCCCATCCAAATCCCATTGTCCAAGAATAGAAAGTGTATAAATAGGACTTAGTTTGATGTAAAAAAAAAAACGCTTTGGCTATCTTTACTTTGAGCTTTGAATTTTTGCTTTCATTAGGAGCCTTTGAATTTCGTCTTTGAGCTTTCTTGAGAGATTTGTCCGAGCACCAAGAGGATCAAGGGAGAATTGATTGATCTCCTTCCTCAATTCACTTGGGCAATTCTACTCTTCTGTTTTCTGAGTATTGGGTGTGTGAAATTGGGGAAATTCTGTCCCAATTCCCATTCAAGCTCTTTGCATTTCGTTTTCTGCATAATTGAATTCAAATTCTGTTCTTCAATTGTTTCTTCTTTAATTTTCTGTCAATTACTTGGATCTAGGAAGGCAAACAGAGATCTAGGCTCTGCTACCTAGTCTCTTGAGACCTGAGACCCAAATTTTACTTGGTTCCTCTTGGAACCTCTGCTGCATTTAATTTCTTTGCTGTTTAAATTCCCATTGCTCCTAATTCAAATTTTGCTACCTTAATTGTTGCACTTTACTTCTTCTTTGTTTAGATCTTGCAATCCCATTCCTCAATTCCCTTTTATATTCAAGCCATTTATCTTTCTTGCCATTTAAGTTACTGCAATTTAAGTTTCTTGCACTTTAAGTTTCAGTCATTTACATTCTTGCTCTTTAAGATTCTGCAAATTTACAATTCTGTTCTTCAATTTACTGCACTTTTCCCTTCCCTCTTTACATTTACTGTCATTTACTTTCTGTTAAACACAAATCACTCAACCAAAACTTGATTCGCTTGACTAAATCACCCACTAAACTAAAATTGCACAATCCTTCAATCCCTGTGGGATCGACCTCACTCATGTGAGTTATTATTACTTGATGCGACCCGGTACACTTGCCGGTGAGTTTTGTGTTGGATCGTTTTTCACACATCAGTGGACGTAATAGGCTAGGCAATAGCAAGCCATATCCATCATCTTCTCAGCAACAGACAGAGAATTCTGAACAAAACACTTCTAATTTAGCCAATGTAGTCTCTGATCTGTCAAAGGCCACTTTCAGTTTCATGAATGAAACCAGATCTTCCATCAGAAATCTGGAGGCACAAGTAGGCCAGTTGAGTAAGAAAGTCATTGAAACTCCTCCCAGTATTCTCCCAAGCAATACAGAAGAGAATCCAAAAGGAGAGTGCAAAGCCATTGACATAGTCAAAGTGGCCGAATGCACAAGGGAGGAGGAGGACGAAAATCCTAGTGAGGAAGACCTCCTGGGATGTCCCTCAAGCAAGAAGGAGTTTCCTATTAAGGATCCAGAAGAATCTGAGGCTCATATAGAGACCATAGAGATTCCATTAAATCTCCTTCTGCCATTCATGAGCTCTGAAGACTATTCATCCTCTGAAGAGGATGAAGAAGTGACTGGAGAGCAAGTTGCTCAATATTTAGGAGCTATCATGAAGCTGAATGCCAAGTTATTTGGTAATGAGACTTGGGAAAGTGAACCTCCCTTGCTCATTAGTGAATTAGAAACTTGGATTCAGAGAACTCTACCTCAAAAGAAGCAAGATCCTGGCAAGTTCTCAATACCTTGTACCATTGGCACCATGAGCTTTGAAAAAGCTCTATGTGACCTGGGGTCAGGGATAAATCTTATGCCACTCTCTGTAATGGAGAAGCTGGGGATCATTGAGGTACAACCTGCCTTGTTCTCATTACAATTGGCAGACAAGTCCATAAGACAAGCTTATGGAATAGTAGAGGACGTGCTAGTAAAGGTTGAAGGCCTTTACATCCCTACTGATTTCATAATCCTAGACACTAGGAAGAAAGATGATGAATGCATCATCCTAGGAAGACCTTTCCTAGCCACAGCAGGAGCTGTGATAGATGTCAACAGAGGCGAGTTAGTCCTTCAATTGAATGGGGACTACCTTGTGTTTAAGGCACATGGCCATCCCTCTGTGACAAAAGAGAGTAAGCATGAAGAGCTTCTCTCAGTTCAGAGTCAAGAAGAGCCCACACAGTCAAACTCTAAGTTTGGTGTTGTGAGGACACAACCAAACTCTAAGTTTGGTGTTCAAACCCCATATCCAAACTCTAAGTTTGGTGTTGGGACCACACTAACATTGACCTGATCACCTTGTGGCTCCATGAGAGCCACTGTCAAGCTATTGACATTAAAGAAGCGCTTGTTGGGAGGCAACCCAATTTTATTTATCTAATTTTATTTTATTTTGTTTCTTTGTTTTTTTTGTGTTTAATTAGGTACATGATCATGAGGAGTCACGAAAAAAATCAAAAAAATTAAAAAACAGAGTCAAAAACAGAAGAAAAAAATTGTTCACCCTGGAGGTAGCGCAGACTGGCGTTCAACGCCAGTAAGATGCATCTGGCTGGCGTTCAACGCCAGAACAGAGCACCATTCTGGCGCTGAACGCCAGAAACAAGCAACAACCTGGCGTTAAACGCCAGGAATGTGCACAGAGAGGACAAACTGGCGCTGAACGCCAGGAACAAGCATGAAACTGGCGTTCAACGCCAGAAACATGCATTACATGGGCGTTGAACGCCCAGAACGTGCATCAATGGGCGTTTGAACGCCAGAATGATGCATGAAGGCATTTTACATGCCTATAGGGTGAGGGAATGGTATTTCTTTACACCTCAGGATCTGTGGACCCCACAAGATCACCCCAGGATCTATGGACCCCACAGGATCCCCACCTACCATATTCCCACCTTTCCTTTTAATCCTAATCACACTCTCCTAATCCAAATCTCATTCCAATCTTCCCCATATCACACTTCCCAAAAACCTTCACCAATCACCTCAATTCCTCTTCCCAATTACCCCATTCACCACTCACATCCACCCACTCTTCCCCATAAACCCCACCTACCTTCAAACATTCAAACCAATTTCCCTCCCATTCCCACCCAAATGGCCGAACCCAAACTCCCCCCTCTCCCTATAAATACCCTTCCCTTCTACTTCATTTTCCCACAACACAACCCCTTCTTCTCCCACATAGCTGAACCTACCTCTCTCCCTCTCTACCATATTTTCTTCTTCTTCTTCTACTCTTCTTTTCTTTCTTGCTCGAGGGCGAGCAAAATTTTAAGTTTGGTGTGGTAAAAAGCATAAGCTTTCTGTTTTTCCATTACCAATGGCACCTAAGGCCGGAGTATCCTCTAGAAAAGGAAAAGGGAAGGCAAAAGCTTCCACCTCCGAGTCATGGGAGATGGAAAGATTCATCTCCAAGAGCCATCAAGACCACTTCTATGATGTTGTGGCAAAGAAGAAGGTGATCCCTGAGGTCCCTTTCAAGCTCAAGAAAAATGAGTATCCGGAGATCCGACATGAAGTTCAAAGAAGAGGTTGGGAAGTCTTAACCAACCCCATGCAACAAGTGGGAATCTTAATGGTTCAAGAGTTCTATGCCAATGCATGGATCACTAGGAACCATGACCAAGGTATGAACCCAAGTCCAAAGAATTATCTCACAATGGTTAGGGGGAAATACTTGGATTTCAGTCCGGAAAATGTGAGGTTGGCGTTTCATTTGCCTATGATGCAAGGAGATGAACGCCCCTACACTAGAAGGGTCAACTTAATCAAAGGTTGGACCAAGTCCTTATGGACATATGTGTGGAAGGAGCCCAATGGAGAATAGACTCCAAAGGCAAGCCAGTCCAATTAAGAAGACTGGACCTCAAGCCTGCAGCTAGAGGATGGTTGGAGTTCATCCAAAGATCCATCATCCCCACAAGCAACCGATCTGAAGTTACTGTGGATCGGGCCATCATGATTCATAGCATCATGATTGGAGAGGAAGTAGAAGTTCATGAGGTCATCTCCAATGAACTCTACAAAATAGCCGACAAGTCCTCACCCATGGCACGGCTAGCCTTCCCTCACCTTATATGTCATCTATGTTACTCAGCTGGAGTTATCATAGAAGGAGATGTCTCCATTGAAGAAGACAAGCCCATCACCAAGAAAAGGATGGAGCAAGCAAGAGAAGCTCCTCACGGCCCTCAAGGAGTGCATGAGGAAGCTCATCATCAACAAATTCCTGAGATGCCTCACGGAATGCACTTTCCTCCCAACAACTATTGGGAGCAACTCAATACCTCCTTAGAAGATTTGAGCCATAATGTGGAACAATTAAGGGTGGAACATCATGAGCACTCCATCATTCTCCAAGAAATAAGAGAAGATCAAAGAGCAATGAGGGAGGAGCAACAAAGGCAAGGAAGGGACATAGAAGAGTTGAAGAACATCATTGGTCCTTCAAGAAGAAGACGCCACTAGAGGTGGATTCATTCCTTGTTATTTATTTCTTTCTGTTTTCGGTTTTTAATGTTGTGTTTATCTATGTTTTGTGTCTTTATTTCATGATCATTAGTATGTAACCATGCCTTAAAGCTATGAATAAAATCCATAAATCCTTCACCTCTCTTAAATGAAAAATGTTTTAATTCAAAAGAACAAGAAGTACATAAATTTCGAAAATAGCTCTTGAATTTAATTTAACTATATTGATGTGGTGACAATACTTTTGTTTTCTGAATGAATGCTTGAACAGTGCATATATCTTTTGATCTTGTTGTTTATGAATGTTAAAATTGTTGGCTCTTGAAAGAATGATGAACAAAGAGAAATGTTATTGATGATCTGAAAAAAATCATGAAATTGATTCTTGAAGCAAGAAAAAGCAGTGAAAAAGCAAAGGCTTGTGAAAAAAAAAAAGCAAGCAGAAAAAGCCATGAGCCCTAGGTAAGAGTAAAAAGGATCCAAGGCTTTGAGCATCAATGGATAGGAGGGCCCAAGGAAATTAAATCCAGGCCTAAGCGGCTAAATCAAGCTGTCCCTAACCATGTGCTTGTGTCATGAAGGTCCAAGTGGAAAGCTTGAGACTGAGTGGTTAAAGTCGTGATCCAAAGCAAAAAAAGAGTGTGCTTAAGAGCTCTGGACACCTCTAACTGGAGACTCTAGCAAAGCTAAGTCACAATCTGAAAAGGTTCACCCAGTTATGTGTCTGTGGCATTTGTGTATCCGGTGGTAATACTGGAAAACAAAGTGCTTAGGGCCACGGCCAAGACTCATTAGTAGCTGTGTTCAAGAATCAACATGCTTAACTAAGAAAGTCAATAACACTATCCGAAATTCTAAGTTCCTAGAGAAGCCAATCATTCTAAACTTCAGAGGAAAAAGTGAGATGCCAAAACTGTTCAGAAGCAAAAAGCTACAAAGTCCCGCTCATCTAATTATAATTAATATTCATTGATATTTCTGAATTTATAGTATATTCTCTTCTTTTTATCCAATTTGATTTTCAGTTGCTTGGGGACAAGCAACAATTTAAGTTTGGTGTTGTGATGAGCGGATAATTTATACGCTTTTTGGCATTGTTTTTAGGTAGTTTTTAGTAAGTTCAAGCTACTTTTAGGGATGTTTTCATTAGTTTTTATGTTAAATTCACATTTCTGGACTTTACTATGAGTTTGTGTGTTTTTCTATGATTTCAGGTAAATTCTGACTGAAATTGAGGGATTTGAGCAAAACTCTGAAAAAGGCTGACAAAAGGACTGCTAATGCTGTTGGATTCTGACCTCCCTGCACTTGAAATGGATTTTCTGGAGCTACAGAACTCCAATTGGCGCGCTCTTAACGGCGTTGGAAAGTAGACATCCAGGGCTTTCCAGCAATATATAATAGTTCATACTTTATTCGGAAGATGACGACGTAACTTGGCGTTGAACGCCAAGTTCATGCTGCTGTCTGGAGTTAAACGCCAGAAAAACGTCATGATCCGGAGTTGAACGCCCAAAACACGTCATAACTCGGAGTTCAACTCCAGGAGAAGCCTCAGCTCGTGGATTGATCAAGCTCAGCCCAAGCATACACCAAGTGGGCCCCGGAAGTGGATTTATGCATCAATTACTTACTCATGTAAACCCTAGGAGCTAGTTTATTATAAATAGAACATTTATCTATTGTATTAATCATCTTTTGACAGTTGAATCTCTTTGATCATTCGGTCACTTGATCATGGAGAGGGCTGGCCATTCGGCCATGCCTGAACCTCTTTTACTTATGTATTTTCAACGGTGGAGTTTCTGCACACCATAGATTAAGGGTGTGGAGCTCTGCTGTACCTCAAGTATTAATGCAATTCTATTTTCTTTTATTCAAATCTCTCTTATTCTTATTCCAATATATTCATTCGCACCGAAGAACATGATGAAGGTGATGAGTAAATAACCCTCATTATCATTCTCACTTAGGAACGCGCGTGATTGACAACCACTTCCGTTCTACATGCAACAGAGCTTGAATGTGTATCTCTTAGATTCCCCAACAGAATCTTCGTGGTATAAGCTAGATAGATGGCGGCATTTATGAGGATCCGGAAAGTCTCACCTTGTCTGTGGTATTCCGAGTAGGATCCTGGGAATCCGGAAAGTCTAACCTTGTCTGTGGTATTCCGAGTAGGATTCCGGTAATGAATGACTGTGACGTGCTTCAGACCTGCAAGTGCTGGGCGTTAGTGACAAACGCAAAAGAATCAAGGGATTCTATTCCAGTAGGAGTGGGAACCAACCAGTGATTAGCCGTGCTGTGACAGAGTGCGTGAGCGTAGTTTTCACTGCGAGGATGGGATGTAGCCATCAACCATGGGTGATGCCTCCAGACGATTAGCCATGCGGGTGACAGCCGCAGAGGACCATTTTCCCGAGAGGATTGAAAGTAGCCACCGCTGATGGTGAACCCCTATACACAGCTTGCCATGGAAAGGAGTAAGAAGGATTGAGTTGAAGCAGTGGGAAGGCAGGCGTCCGTGAGTCATACAGTATCTCCATGCACTTATCTGAAATTCTCACCAATGAATCTGCATAAGTATTCTATCCCTTTTTATTGTTTATTTGAATCTAATTAAGTATCATGTTTAATCTGCCTGACTGAGATCTACAAGGTGACCATAGCTTGCTTCATACCAACAATCTCTGTGGATTCGACCCTTACTCACGTAAGGTTTATTACTTGGACGACCCAGTACACTTGCTGGTTAGTTGAACGGAGTTGTGAATTCAACCAGTGCCATAATAAAGCTTCATCTCAAAATAGTTAGAACATTGATCACAAACAATACAAGCATGGATCACAATTTCGTCCACCAATGGGGCACCATTATCGGCATATCAATACTTCGAAAACGTGAGGAATTTCCCAGTTGTTGTCCAGTTATATAAGAGAATGATATGGCTATAAAATTAGTATGTTAATTGGTGTTATCTTGTTAGTATGAATTTTATTATTTTGTTACTTGTAAATACTTATATGTAGTCAAACTGATCTTTACTATAGGAAAAGTTTATGCAATGTAAGCATATTGAAGAAATAGAAAAATTGATCTATTAGACCAATTTTAGTATTTAAATATCTTGGATTTAATTTGTAAAGTGAGTGTAGAATATGTAATTGAAGAAAAAGATTTTAATTCAATATTTTGTGCATTTAAATGTTACTAAAGATCTATTGTAATATTTTTTTATTGTTAATAAAGAAGAGCGTTGTAATATTTATTAGAGTATTGCTATAGAAGATCTATTGTAACATTTTTTAAAGTGTTATTAGAAAAGTTATTGTGACACTTTTTAAGTGTTACATAAAATATCTATTGTAACATTTTTTAAGTGTTACAAAAAATATCTATGGTAATATTTTTCTAAGTATTACAAAATATATCTATTGTAACATTTCTTTAAGTGTTATCAAGAAGAATCTATTATAACATTTTTACTAAATGTTATTAAATCTTTAAAAGAATGTTAATAAAACTCTTTAGTAACATAGAGTATATTTATTATTTGTAAAAATATTACTAATATACATAAGTAACATTTTAATATGATTTGACAACATTTTTTAAATGTTAGTAAGTAGTAGTGTCTTAAAGTTACTATATTTTTTCAGAAAATCAAGTTCTCACGAACAGTTTGATCCTTTAAGTTCCAATCCTTCAAATTTGAACTCAAGCAACTAGACTCACTCTATTTCACCCAAAATCAGCCCCACATAATTCCAATTATTTTAGAGTTATCTATTCATTAACAAAGTTACTATTTTATTTTAAAAATCAGATTTCAAAAAAATAATTCAGTAGTCAAACTTCAATCCTTTAACACAACAGTTCTCAAAATCAATTCTAGTTAATCATAAATCAACATTAACAACTATCACAACACTATCAAGCAAACCAGCCAATAGCAACCAATTTAGCATAATCAAATAAAACAGGATTCTCTGTAATTTCAAAACAATTAGAAAACCAGTAACAGTCACAGCCTCAAACCAAAAATCAACCTCCTCAGTTAATCACTCACAACAACAAAACCAGTCACAATCATATCCATAATCCAAACTCAATTCATATCAATACGATATTTTTTTAATAATTAACTCATCATATTTCAATTTAGTAAATAACACCAAATTAATCACCATTTACAACCGCATCTAATTCCAATCATAACTCAGAATAATCACAATAACTAACCATTCTCAAACACATTTCAAGCCATTCACATCAATTAATTAATTCTTAACCACTATTAACTATTTGCAATTATCCAATTAATATTGTAGTGTCAAAATCCACAGAAATTGGGAATTTAGCATCCATCTACAGTAGCTAGCAGTCACAGCAGCTCAAGGTAACAGCAACAGCAGAAGAAGCTCCAGAAAGGTGACTAACAAACACAGCAGCGATGAAAAAAGGTAAAACAAAGAGCGAAGTAAGACCTGAACAGTGGCAGTTTTTCGGTGACTCTCACGACAGCAGCTCAGGTGGTGGCTCAACAGCTCGACGGTGGCGCAGCGGCTCAGGGATAGTCGTGGCAGTGGCGGTGGCATCAACGGCGGAATTAGGAAGCAGCAGGAATGACTGGGCGCACAACAGTGATGAGAACTACTCCTCTTCCTTGTGTTCTGCTTGTTTTCCCTCTTTCCAACACACGACGGTGATGACGACGGGCCCTGGCAGCAGCGACGGTGGATTAGTGGTGACAAGCATGAACGACGATGCATTGGTGAGACGCGAGAGCTCCCCCTCTTGCAAGCACTCTCTCTAGTCCTCCCTCTCTCAAAGGCGGCTCTTCCTCTCCCTCCAGGCGACACGACAGTGGCGGCGGCACCAAGCCCCGCGGTGCCGTCCCTCCCCCTCTCTTCTTCTTTTCCATCGCGCTCTCCTCCTTCTCCCTCTTGTGTGCGTGTGTTGTCCGTGTGTGTGAGTGAGGGTGGCATGAAAGGGTAAGGGAGTTAGGGTTTTCAAGTTTGGAATTAGGACTTTTGATTTGGGAATTTAAGGTTAGAAATTAGGGATTTTATAAAGGAATATGGATAGAATAGATATTTTGATAAAATTGGTGGATAGAATAATAATTTTAAAATTAAATGTACTTCATTAAAAATATTTTAAGAACACTATTTATCAATATATCACAGAGTTTAAATAATTATTCCTATTTTAAATTATAAAATAAACATATTCATCACATTCTATATAGTATAGTTTAAATTTAGAATATCAATTATCTAATAAAATCATATAACCTTTTATTATTTTTTCCACCACTGGAACTTTAATTTCAGGTATACCAAATATTCAATTATAATAAAGATTATATAAAAGTTCTAATTAATTTAAACTCTAATTATTATGAAAATTATATATGATTCCTAATATTTTAAAATTCAAGGTATCATAAGGCTTTATTTAATTACTTTTAGTAAAATAAATTTTTTAAAATAAAATTATCAACAAATATAATAAATTATTTTTTCAAAAACTCAGGTTGTTATAGGAGGTAGAAGTTTTAATTTAAGTTTGGGTGGTCACTCCTCTTTGTTAGAGGCTAAAATAGCTTCGTTTTGTGGTATTGGACAATTTTTTTCATCACCCACATGGCCTACATTAGGGAGTCCTCCAGAGAATTGTTTAGCTCTTCCTCTTCTAGGATTTTTTACACCAAAGGATCAATTAAGTCAATTTTCAAGCAATCCTCGGAGTCACTAGGATATTGCATGGCCTTGAAGACATTGAGCATAATATGCTCATCATGAACTCTTAAAGTGAGCTCCTTTTTGCACATCAATTAAAGCTCTCCTAGTGGCAAGGAATGATCTCCCTAAGATTATGGAGGCATTTGCATCCTCTTCCATGTCAAGAATAACAAAGTCAGTAGGGAATATAAATTCCCCCACTTTTACCAACAAGTTTTCAACTACTTAATGTGAAAATTTAATGGAACGAAAAGCTAATTGGAGAGAGATTCTTGTTGGTTTGACTTCTTCAATATGCAATTTTTTCATGAAGAAAAGAAGCATTAAATTAATTCTTTCTATAGTGATTTCACCAATAGTGCAAGGAATGATAAAACTCCCAAGATCTTTCAATTTTTGGGACGAATTCTTTTGAATTATTGCACTAATTCCTTTGTGAGAACCACTGTTTCATCCTCTTTCCAATTCATCTTCTTTGTTATCAACTCCTTCATAAATTTGGTATAAAGAGGCATTTATTCCAAGGCCTCGGCAAAAGAGATATTGATTTACAATTTTTAAACACTTCCAAGAACTTGGAGAATTGCTTGTCCTTGTTCTCCTTCTAAAACCTTTGAGGGAATAGGAGTTTGGACTCATACTCTTTCACTTTTGCCATCTTTGGTGCTTTTTCTTTTGGAACTTGAATTAGAGAATTAGAGGTTTGTGCATCGTTTAGAATGGAGTTTTCCATAGCTTCCTTGGATTGTTTGTTATTGACATCCTCCATGGCTTCTTTTCCCATCACCTTTCCACTTCTCAAATTAATAACTTTGTCCTCTTCCCTTGGATTTTTAGGATAGTGTCACTAAGAAGAGAATTTTTGGCTTTTTCAATAAATTGCTTTGCAAGTTAACCTACTTGCACCTCTAGGTTCCTAATAAAGGCCTTGTGGTTCTTAAAAGTGGCTTTGGTTTCTTGCATAAAATTGGAGGTTTCTTCCATAAAAGTGGTGCTTCTTTGGATAAATACGGATGTATGTTGAATGAGTTTCTCTAAAGTATTTTTCAGAGGAGTGGTCTTTTGCCGGTTTTGTGGTGATTGTGTAATAGGTATTTGTGAAGGGCGAGGGTTGTTGAAGGTATTGAAGTTATTGGTTCTTTGATTTTGATTTTTTCATCCAAAGTTAGGGCGGTTCCTCCATCCTGGATTGTAGGTCTTGAAATAAGGGTCATATTGTGGTCTAGAAGAATTTTCCATGTAATTAACTTTCCCAACAGGGGGGTTGATCTTGGTTGAAAGGCTCAGAATTGTCACCTTGATGCCCCTCATAGGAGAGACCATGTATTCCTATAGCAGAGACTTGTAAATGTCCTAATTGTTTATTGATTGCACTGATTTGTGAGACATAGTCTTGTTTTATGCCAAAAGAGTATCCAAAGTATCTAACTCCATCACGCCTCTCTTCATTGTTCTCTAGAAAGAGTACAAATATTGATTGTTAGCCACAATTTCAATCAAATCCAAAGCTTCTTTAGTGGTCTTCATATGCATGGATCCTCCAGTTGAGGAATCTAATAAAGTCCTAAAAGTGGGGTGAGCCCATCATAGAATATTTTTAGTTACACCCAATCAGTAAACATATCTTGGGGGCACTTTCTCAATAATTTCTTGTACCTTTTCCAGGCTTCATAGAGAGATTCTTCATCTTTTTTAGTGAAAGTTTGGATATCATGTTTTAGCTTTGTCAACTGCTGAGGTGGAAAGAATTTGGTTAAGAACTTATTGACCAAATTATCCCATGTTGCAATGCTCTCCTTTGGTTGAGTTTCAGGCGACTGTTTGGCTCGGTCCCTTATTGTGAGAAGGAACAACATCAGGTGTAAAACACTTGAACGCAGGCCAAGCTTCAGTTCAAAATTTCTCAAAAAGAATTTTTGTCGATAGTATAGTTCCAAACTAACAAATGACCCGAATCAAAGTTTAATTTTTGTTTGTCATGAAGTCAACCAATAAAAATCGGGAGTTCTAAGTCCCGGGTCATCTCTCAAAAGAATTACAGAAAAGTGTGCACATCATCAGTTATGAGAGAAAGGGATTTTGATGACAAAAGTCAAGAAATTAAATGATAAGAAAGTGAAAAAATAACTAAAGGAATATAAATGCTAAAAGACACTCATGGCAAAGATTGAGAATTAATGCTTCCTATCCAAGTCATTGACCATAAATATGGTAATTACCTAGAATTAATCCTACTTCATCATCTCCTATATCGGGAGAAAGTCAAATAGACATAGTTGATCTTAATTCATAGGTCTTACTCGTCAATGGAAACAAGACCAACTAACAACCCTAAATCACTGATGAATCCATATTTGATGATAAATTTTGGTTTGATTTGAGTGAATTTCATCATATAAACCTACATTTATTCACCTAAATAGTATGCTTTTGTGTTTTCTCTCTAAATTATGTCCAATTGTGAAAACATGCTATTTTGTGCTTAATTTAATCAATTTTATTCCACTCATTCCATTCGATGCCTTAATATTTTTTTATGAGTGATTTCAGGTGTAATAGGTAAGAATGACTTGATAAGAGTAGAAGAGAAGCATGCAATTGGGAGAAAACATGAAGAAAACAAAGGAGAAGCACACAGCCAAGTGTGCGTACGCACAAGTCCATATGCGTATGCACAAGTGCAGAAATCAACAAGTGTGCGTATGCACAACTTCGGTGTGTACGCACAAGAGGAAATCAGCAAGTGTGCGTACACACACACCTGTGCGTATGCACAGGTACGAGCGCGTGACTTCGTTAAAAAGTCACGTGTCTCGCGATATTGAGGGCTTTTGGCCCATTTCTGAAGTTGCTGAAGCATATAAGGAGGCTAGCAACATACCCACTCATACCATACTTCATACAACACACTTAGGGTAGTTTTAGGTAGTTTTAGGTTAGATTTTCTCTCAACTCTCTTATGGTTTTTAATTAAGGTTTGTAGAATTTTATAGTTTCAAGTTTTGATCTTGGATTCTAGCTTATTTCCTTTGTATGTATTTCTTAATTTTTTCTTTTATTTCATTACTTGTTCAACACTTTCTTATATTTTAATTTCCTTTATCTATATATATATATATATATATATATATATATATATATATATATATATATGCTTTTGCAATTTTGAGTTTTAGTTAATGAATTTGATGTTTGATGGTTATTTTCTGTTTGTTGAGTTGCCTTTATAGATTTTGATCATTTGGTTGTTCATAGTTTTTATGATTTTCCCAGTTTTGCTATGTTTTATGGTTATGCCCACTATGTGTTTGATGAAATGCCAATTTTGATTATGGGGTAAATTTACACTCCTTGGTTTGGAAAAATGAATTTATGGAATACTAGAGTCATAATGTTCGACATTTAGTGATAAATCTTGGGTTGTTAGTTGTTATTGTTTCCACTAACGCTAGGTTTTTACTAAGGTAATTAGTAAGTTAGCTAGGATTTGTGGATTAATAACAATTTTGCTCACTTGACTTACTCTTCGATGTTAATGGTTGACTAGGTGAGATTAATCCATCACAATTATTATAGTTGTGGTTATGGCAAGGAAGGAATTCCATAACTCATCCCAAGTCAAGGTTCCACTTATGTTTTGAACCACATTTTCATCATTTTAAAGCATTACTTGTTTATATTACATAGATAATTCTTTTATTCCTTTCTTAGTTTATTAATTACAATTTTGATCGTTCTTTTATTTCTTTAATTGTTCGCCTCATTATTGAAAACCCTCTTCATTTAGCAACCAAAATTGTAAGCTCGTTGTCACTAGTTCCTAGAGAAGACGACCCGATGTTTAATTACTCTCGGTTATATTTTGTATTTGAATTTAAACTTTGATCGGGAGGGTGACTTGTTGGTTTGGACTATTCTACCAACGAGAAAATTGTTTTGCTTAAATTTTGAACCGTTGTTTCCCTCTCAATCATGTTTTTGTTGCCGTTGCCGAGGAGCTAATGCAATGAGTGCTATAATTTTGGTTGTTGTGAATATGTGAATAGTATAAATAGATACTTTTTGGGTTGTTTGTTTGCTTTTGTTAGTAATTAGGATTTTGTTTCTTTCGTTAGTTGATGCTTTTTGTTCTTATTTTCTATTTTTCTCTATGAACTATCACCCCTTTGGCTTGTAGTTTAGTTGTTATAATGTTGTAGGGAACAAGCTTAATGATGGTGTGCACCAAGGGTTGAGTCATCACTTGAGGGAGGTGATGACAGGTCATCATATACCCATTTTTCAAGCTAATTTCACTTGTTTTACTAGTCTTTATGCACTTTCTTGCATCCTAAGTAAGTGATTTGGAATGAAAATGCATAGCTTTTTTAAATCAAGCAACCACCATTAAATTGATGCTAAATCATGAGGTTTAAGCAAGAATTAAGTGATTTTTAATGAATTATAAACCTTATGAGTTTAGAGATACTTTGAGTGGTTGTTTTGGTTTCTTGTAGATGAAGAAAGGAAGAAAAGAGGAAAAGCGTGGCTTAAAGAAAGCGTGGCCCAAGGGAAGGAGAAGTGTGCCGCATGGAAGGGAGGAAGCAAACATTGCCCTCCACAAGGGCACACTGCCCTCCAGGAGGGCAACATAATGAAACAAGCTTGAGAAGCAACACTGCCCTGCCCTCCTCAAGGGCGGAGCACAATTTGATGCTAAGGATCAAGAAGAACAAAAACTCTGCCCTGCCCTCCTCAAGAGCAATATCGGGCTCATCAAGGAAATAAATTCAAGAAAGAAGCTCACCAATGCTTGCCACAAGGATCGAACACGGCACCATGAGGAAGCAAGGAACTAGGCCTTACTTTGGTGCCAAGAAAATCAAGAAAAAAAAGTAGCGTGCGCGTCAACCGAGTTTCGAACGTGGAGCTTCAATTTTGGAAACATTGCCCTGCCCTCCGCAAGGGCAGGGCAGCATTGTGTAATGCACAGCTAGCGCACAAGAGTTGGCGCACCAAGGGAGTATCGGCAGCAACAGCACGCACGCACGGGCAGAATCTGGCGCACCAAAAAACTCTGCCCTGCCCTCCACAAGGGCAGGGCAGCATCCTGCAAGCATCAATGCACCACGTACGCACAAGGCCGCACGCATCATTTCCTGCCCTGCCCTCCACAAGGGCAGGGCAGCCTCCTGGGAGCTACTTTCTTCATGGGCTGAAATTGGATTAAAAATCCAATTAAATTCATTTCTTCACCAAATCAAAAGCCCATCCAAATTCCAAAATCTAAGAATAGAAAGTGTATAAATAGGAGTTAGTTTGATGTAATTAGGACTTTTACTTTGGACCTTTACTTTGAGCTTTCTTTTCACTTGAGAATTGAGAGCTTCTTTTGATTTTGAATTTTGAGAGCTAGGAACTGAGATTTCAGGGAATTGGGGAGGAGAATTGATCTCTCTTCTTCCTCGTTCTTGCTGGAGCATTTTTACTTTTCTTGTTTGAGTCTTGGGTGTGAAGAATTGAGGAATTTCTGTCTCAATCTCCATTCAAGATCTCTTGAATTCCTCTTCTGCATAATTGAGTTCAATTACATTCTCTTTACTGCTTCTTCTTTAATTTCTTGTTAATTGCTTTGAGAATTTGGATCTGGGAAGGCAATTGAGATCTAGACTTTGCTATCTAGTCTCTGGAGTCCTGAGATCACATTTTCCTTTTTGGTTCTTCTGTGAACCCCTGCTGCAATTCAATTCCATTTCCTGTTCGAATTCTAGTTACTTCTAATTCAACTTCTGCTTTATTAATTGTTGCAATTTAATTTCCCTCGCTTGAATTCTGAAATCCCAATCCTCAAATCCCTTTTCATTACTGCAATTTATATTCCTTGCACTTTAAGTTACTGCAATTTACATTTCTTGCACTTTAAGCTTCAGTCATTTAATTTCTTGCTCTTTAAGATTCAGCTCTTTTACTTTCAGTTTTCTTTAATTTCTGCAATTCTTCCCTTCCCCTTTACATTTTCTGTTATTTACTTACTGTTGGATACAAAATCACTCAACCAAAACTTGATTCGCTTGATTAAATCAACCACTAGACTAAAATTGCTCAATCCTTCAATCCCTGTGGGATCGACCTCACTCATGTGAGTTATTATTACTTGATGCGACCCGACATTATCCTCAACCACAACACCCTCAAGCCTCACTACATAACCAAATACCTCCATGGGAGCCATTTTCATATCCATCTCACAACCCACCTTATGAACCACAATCACTCCAACATCACTACTCCCATAATCAACTTGACCAACTACCTCCATCTCTACCACCTCAATATCCTTACCCTTATGAACCAACCCCCATTTATGAAGACTTCATTCCATATGATGAGCCTTCTATTCCACCACAACCTCCCTTGGATGATAATGAGCAACAAGAATAGGTCAAGCGTCATCAAGCCATCATGGCTACCTTGATTGAAGTCTTACCCTGCTTAGACTCGCTATATTTATGCCACAACCAAAGCAATTTTGTGGATGAATGTGAAGAACCAACCTCAATTGAAAAGTACGGGATGAGGGATGGTTTGGAACTTCAAGTGGAAGATGAAGAGTTGAAACATGATTCGCCACAAGTGAAAGAAGTTGAGCTTATTGAAGTTAAAGAAGTGGTTGAAGAATTGGGGGAGATTGAACAAGAAGTGGAAGTGATCAAAGAGGAGAGAAAGGGAGTGGAAATTTCAAGACTATTGGAAGTCTCCCTTCCTAAGCAACCATCTAACACACCATTTAAGTGGGTAACAATCTCATCTTTTAACTTTATTAACTCACATGAATATGACTTGTTGAAAATAGATTGTCAACTTAGAATCCTTTATAGAGTGCTAAGTGAGAAAGAAATCAAGGATGGGTGACATGGTGGATTAAGGCTATCTAAGGTTAAACCCTCAAGATTTGAGTCCCAAGGTGGTGCAAGGCACAATTGAGCAGTTTTCAAAGGAGGATTTGGTGCAAGACACCCTTGTGCGTATGTACACAATCCCCAAATTCTGCATTTTGTGCATACGCACCCACCTGTGCGTACGCACATTTACATGCACTACCCCTGTTGGGAGCGCTTGCACGTATCTGTGCATGTGCACATCCCAATTTTTGCTCTCTATGCCCGCGAACAAGCTTTTGCGTACGCACAACAACCCCGAATTCCCCATTTTGTGCGTACGCACCCAAGTATGCATACACACACTCATTTGCATCCTTTCTATTGGGAGTGCTCACACACGCACACATGATCCATTTTGCAAAAAAAAAGGAAAAGAAAAAAAGAGAGTCTTCTGTGCGTGCGCACCCATCTGTGCGTACGCACACTTCTTAATTTCCTTTTTGCTCGGCGTGCTCGCACACTCTTGTGCGTCCGCATACTTCCATTTTCCACCCAGTGTACGTACGCACACATGTTTGTGCATACACACAAGTACTATTTTGGGCATACTTTTGATTGCACTTTGAATTAAGCCCTAACGCACTTCCACCCTCCATCTCTTTCTTTTCTTGCTTTTATCCTATTTTCTTCTTCTTCTAGTTAGTTTTAATTGCATCTCATTTTTATTTTAGTAATTATATTAGTTTTTGTTTAGTTGTTGTTAATTAAATAATTTGCAAGTGTTTGCTTGATTTTGATTGGGTTGCTTCTTGCTTAAATTTTTTGCATAATTTTTTATGAATATGTACATTAAGCATTAAGTCTTTGTCTTATTGCCTAGATGAATTTTGAGTTTGATTCATATGTTGTAGCTACCATATGCATTAAACTATATCCTTGTTTGGCAATTTGTTTGTGAATTGTGCACTTTGGATGATCATTGATATTATTCAAGATTGGGTTTCATTAATGCACTTATGCACTTATACTTTGCCTCAATTTACTAGTACCTAGTGGTTTTGAATATTCATGTTTTAATTGTATCATAGGATAAATTATTAGTAAGTGCATTGAATTAAGTGAATTGAGTTAAAATTACTTGTTCATCATGATTTTCATTTCAAATTCATCACATGACCGGTACTTATTTCTTGTTAATACTTTGCATTTGTTTGAGTGACTTGACTTGATTCTTATCAAGCTTTTCACTTTTTGCAACAAGTACCTTTACCATGTGCCTATTTCATTATGTTTGAGGATGAATAAGTAGTCTTCTTTTTATCATTAAATTGGTTATTGTTTGTTGTGCTATTCTATATTCATCTTGCACTTTCACTTGCACAATTTTAATATCTAATATCTCATATACTCAATTCACTTGAGTTATGGTTACCTAGGTTTGTTTGTGCCTTAACTTTTGCTTATTCTTTACTTGCAACCTAGGCTACTTAATTGAGGAATACATGCTATTTCTTTTGATTGTGTGGTTGCCGTTTTACCCGGCCAATGTGTGTGTTCTAAACTGTGTACACTTAGAATACAAACATTACCTTTTATCATACCACACTTGTATGACCTCTTTCTCAATTTCTGTTTTTTTCTTTTATACAGCAGCCCGAATCCCAATGCCCACTAGCTGAAGGTGGCGCCTCTTTGATCTTCATCTCCTGGATTATGTGCATGCACGAAGGACCGTGTAACGTTTAAGTGTAGGGGAGGATTCACAATTTTGGGGAGGAAAGTCTCTTTCTTAAACACTTTGCACTATTTTCTAATTTTGATGGTTATGTTTTTGTGAATATTTGTTGATACTTCATTACATTGCACTTTGTTTAGTTTGATTATATACATATTTGTTGAAATTAAACTCACTAACCCATATGGTCAACCCTTACATTTACCTCTGTAACCCACTTTTGAGTCTTTTAATCCCTCTTTTATTCTAATTTTCAGCACATCTTTCTCCCTAAGTGAAAAACCATTTATGTCCATGAATTGTATCTTTGGTTAGCTTGGGTTGAGAAGTGTGTGTTAATCAAGTGTGGGGGGAAATTTTGGAGAAACATTGGTAATAAGTTTACATTGGACATTCATTGAAGAAATTTAGAAAAATGGGTAAACACTCATGCATTCATCACTTAAAATATATGCATTTCTTTTTTATGATAAAAAAAAGAGAAATTTTGGTGTATATACCAATAAAAAAAGAAAAAAAATAAAAATAAAAATAAAGAATGCATATGTATGTGAATTAGAAAGAAGATGCATGAGTGAATGTGAGATAGGAGAAAAATGGGAAGTTAGGTTTTTCTCTTTTATGTAAATAGGTTGATATAGGATTAAGTGGGATACTTGAGCTAATCAAAGGTACAATTTACTAGCCTACTTAACCATATAAATCTTACCCTTACCCTAACCCCATAATGTCCGACATTTAAATACTAGAGTCATAATGTCTGACATTTAGTGATAATTCTTGGGTTGTTAGTTGTTACTGTTTCTACTAACGCTAGCATTTTACTAAGGTAATTAGTAAGTTAGCTAGGATTTGTGGATTAATAACAATTATGCTCACTTGACTTACTCTTCGATGTTAAGGGTTGACTAGTTGAGATTAATCCATCACAATTATCATAGTTGTGGTTATGGCAAGGAAGGAATTCTATAACTCATCCCAAGTCAAGATTCCATTTATATTTTGAACCGCATTTTCATCATTTTAAAGCATTACTTGTTTATATTACATAGATAGTTCTTTAATTCCTTTATTAGTTTATTAATTACAATTTTGATTGTTCTTTTATTTCTTTTATTGTTCGCCTTATTATTGAAAACCATCATCATTTAGCAACCAAAATTGTACGCTCATTGTCACTAGTTCCTAGGGAAGACGACCCGAGATTTAATTACTCTCGGTTATATTTTGTTTTTGAATTTAAACTTTGATTGGGAGGGTGACTTGACGGTTTGGACTATGCTACCAATGAGGAAATTATTTTGCTAAAATTCCGAACCGTCATTTTCTTCTCTATCAATCACCAATCAATATTGGACATCAACGACTTTCATTGTCACTAACCATGACATGATAATTACAAAGAATGAACCCAATTTGTCAACCTCTAAATGGTGAGGTAAGTCAACTGGGCTTAATTAATCTTAATCCATAGGTCTTACATATTAATGGAAACAAGATTAATTAAAATCTCTATATTGTCAATCAATTCGGATATTATAACTCAAGATTACCTAAGTCCTCAATTCCAAGTCAAAAGGGCTAAAAATCTACTCTAAAACTAAAGAAGGAATTTTAATAAAGGTTTAATTACTCTGTTGGTCCCTATAGTTTCGTGAAATTTTTAATTAGGTCCCTATATTTTTTTTCCTTTTAATTAGGTCCCTGCACTAATTTTTTTTTTCAATTAGGTCCTTTCTAGCAGTAATTGGCTTAATTTTATAGGGACCTAACTAAAAAAAATTGGTACCGGGACCCAAATAAAAGGAAAGAAAAGTGTAGGGACCCAATTAAAAAAAATTAGTGCAAGGACTCAATTAAAAGGAAAAAAAGTACAGGGACCTAATTAAAAATTTCGTGAAACTATAGGGTCCAACAGAGTAATTAAGCCTTTAATAAACACTTGGAAGGTATAAAAAGAAAGCATAGTAAATTGCAAGAATATTAAAATCTAAAACTACCAAATGCAAGAAAGTAATAACAATAACTCAAACAAGCATCAAGAAAATATAAAATATCAAATTACATTAATAAAAATTAAAATTAACAAGAGAGTTAATAAGCTAAAATTAACTAAAATTTAAAGAATCTAATAAGCAAGACTATGAAAATTAAGACAATAGAACAAGAAACTAAACCTAAAATCCTAAATTATAGAGAGAAGAGAGAGCTTCTCTCTCTATAAACTAACCTAAAACATGATATAAACTAACATTATTGCTCTCCCCCTTGATCCTCCTTGAGTTTAGCTTCAAATACTTCAGAAATGAGTTAGATTTGGCCCAAGAAATCCCTGAAATGGCGACCCACGTGTTCACTTAAGTGAATCACTTGCTATTACTTACACATATGCATCTGCCATGCGTACGCACAACCTGGAGAACTTGTAAAAGATGCGTACGCGCAAGGGATACGTACGCGCAACTTGGAGTTTATGCGTACGCATAAGGCATACGTATGCACAACCGTGAGGAACTCCCATCTTTATTTCTTCATAAATTCTCCACTTTTGCATGCTTTTTCTTCACTTCTTTAATCCATTATTGTCCTATTGAACCTGAGATCACTTAACAAACACGTCAAATCATTGAATGGGAGAAAAGTGAATTAAATTTGGCAATTTAAAGGTCCAAAAAACATGTTTTTAACATTAAAGCATAATTAGGAAGAATTCACAAAAATATACAATTTCAATGAATAAATGCAAGATAATTTGATAAATTCTACTCATTCCAATCCAAAATTCATCATAAAATATATATTTATCATTAGGTGATAAGCTTCAACAGAGACACCATTGGACTTGACTGTGTCAAAAAATGTGATGTAGGAAAATCGTCGGTTAGAAATTTTCACAAAATAATTCCGTTGCAAGTATAGTTCCAAACCGATAGACAACTGATGTGCGGAAAACGGTCCGACACAAAACTCACCGGCAAGTGTACCGGGTCGCATCAAGTAATAATAACTCACATGAGTGAGGTCGATCCCACAGGGATTGAAGGATTGAGCAATTTTAGTTTAGTGGTTGAATTAGTCAAGCAAACAAGTGTTGATTGTGTGAATTTGTGTTGACAGAATGTAAATTGCATAGAATGTAAAGGGGAGTGGGTGATTTGCAGGAAATTAAAGGGAATAAAAAGAAAAAGAGCTGAATCTTAAAGTGCAAGTAATGTAAATTGCAGAAACTTAAAGTGCAAGAAATGTAAATGGCTTGAATTATAAAGGGAATCGGGAAGTGGATTTGCAGAATTTAGACAAGGAGAAGTAAATTTCAATAAACAGAAAAGTAGAAGAGAAATTTAAAATGAAAACTCTAGATCTCAGGACCCAAGAGACTAGATAACCAAGTCTAGATCTCAATGCCTTCCTAGATCAAAACCACAATTCAATTGCAAGAGAATTTAAAATCAAACAGAAGAAGAACTAAATTCAAATCTCAATATCTCAAGAGTGCAGTAAATCAAAACAGAAAGATGGATCTCAAGGTGAGATTGAGACAGAATTTCCTCAATTCTCAACACCCAAGACTCAAATAAAGCTTTGCAGGAAAGTAAACAAGAAAACCCAGAGGAAGAGAATTCAATTCTCCTCCCAGAAACTCTCTCAAATGTCAAGTAAGCTCTCAAAACTCCTTAGCAAAAATCACAATTCAAAAACTCCCTAAAACTTCAAATCCGAAGCTATTTATACACTTTCTTCTAATGATCTTCAAGCCTTGAATTGGGCCTTGGCCTTGATTGAATTGGGTTGATAGTGGCCTCCGTTGATTGCTCTTGGTGTTGGAAAGAAATCCACTTGTGAACCGGGCCGTGAAACTTTCACGTTTGAGCCAACGTTTGAGGCAAACATTGACTCAAACGTTGCTTGTGAGAAATTATGCAGCCAAGCCCATTTGCTGTCATCCACGTTTGGCTCAACGTTTGAGGTCAAACGTGAGCTCAAACGTGGATCTCCCCATGCCTTCTTTTTGGCCAACGTTTGGCCCAACGTTTGAGGTCAAATGTTGGCGCAAACGTGGCTCAATTAGCATATCAATCAGGGGTGTTCTTCCATGCTCCTTCTTGCCAAAATGTAGCCAACGTTTGACCTCACGTTTGAGGTCAAACGTTGGCGCAAACGTCGCTGCCCAGAAGCTCTATCTCTCTTCTTTTTGGCGCCAATGTTTGCCTCAACGTTTGAGGTCAAACGTTGGCGCAAACGTTGCCTTCCAAGAGTTTCTTCTTCAGCCAACGTTTGCCTCAACGTTTGAGGTCAAACGTTGGCTCAAACGTTGGTTCTTCTCCAGGGCATTCTTCATCTTCTTGCAACCTCCTTCCAAGCTTTGTTTCACCTATCATCAATCAATCAAAAACATCAAAGCTATGCTTCAAATCATGAGATTGTTTCTCTTCCATAATATATGATAATTATAGCACAAAATCTCATGAAAATGCATCATTTTATACATGATTGATTGAGTCAAAGATAACATGAATTTCAACCTAATTGGCTTACTTATGGCTTAAGAAAGTGCATAGAACTAAATGAAAACAAAGAAAAAGACTAGTAAAACTAGGCTAAGATGACTTGTCATCACAACACCAAACTTAAAACTTGCTTATCCCCAAGCAAGAAGAGAATTATTGAGAAGAAAGAGTGAAAGAAGAAGAGAATGCTCATGTTAGTAGAGTATTATTGGTAGCTCATGGGGTTTTATGCAGATATGTGACTACTCACTTCTTATTGACTTATAGGCCTAGAAATTTTCCTCTAAGCATCAAGCAACACACTGCTATGACCTCTCATTATTCTTTTGTCCTTGTTTACTAAAAATTTTTCTCTATAAGCTTTAATTCAGTATCGTGTGTAACAAGCTTCTTTTCTTTACTTGTGCTTGACACATTATTCACTTTAGACACTTGGCTCACATGCCTTCTTAGAACATTGATGCCCAGCACCTCTTTGGGTTACTAAATGTCTTGTAGCTAGGTTGCTCTTGATGGTGGATTTTCAGTTGATAATCCCGGGTTAGTTAACCCAAGTTACCAAGTGTTAATGCACTCCAAAGAACTTAATAATCCAAGCAGATCCTAGTACAAAGACACCACAGGCATATACTCTAAGGTTCAAGCTATTGGTGTCTAGCTTTATTTCTTCTTTCTTTTGTTCTTGTTGCTACCATTTTTGGCTTTTCTCATTCCATTTTTCTTTTCTTTTCAGCCAAGGACTTTTTATTTACTTGAGATTCATAGACAGTGAGCTACTTTCTACTTAAAAAGAAAACATTCTATTCCTTTTATTCACTAAAAGTGAGTCACTACACAATCACACATACATACCTCCACCTACTATTATTTGACTCTTAGCTAACAATGAACCATATTACTTCATGTTTCAAACATTTCTTTTATTGAATTGAAAAGGCTTAGGGAACAGAGCATGCATTAGTTAAGTGAAAGTAAACACACAAGCACACACTTAGACTAGCTTACTTATTTTAGGAAAGATAAACATAAAGTAACAATTAAAATAACCACTAAAGATGCAAAGACTACTTTAAACAGATAGGATGCATGCTTTTTCTTGAGGTGATGAACAAGGAGCGAATCCACCTTTCATTTGTCATGCTTTTTCTTTCTTCTTGCATTTGCTTGGGGGGTGGTGCCCTCTGTGTCCAAGCCTGTTGTCTGTTGACCCTTCCAGAATCCAGCTTTATTCATTGTTTCTTCTACTCGATCTTCAAGGCTCATAGCTTTGCTTACTTCTATTTCACTTTTCTTCTTGAAGAATTCATCATAGGTTGGAAATGCTGGATCCATGTTGTGCATATGTTCTCCAATATAATTCAATTTGATTTGGCTATTTATGTTGTAATCAGCTTGGACTTCATATCTTGCATCTTGAAGGGCTGTGAATTCCTTGAAAGCCCTCATATTTTCAGCTTGCATTTGTGCTAACTTCCCAAATGATTCGTGAGATTGAAAAGCATACTCCTCTTGCGTCACAAAGAATTTTGATTCAAACTCACTTTGTTGGTTAATCATTTTCAGCTGCCATTCCTCTTGCTCTTGTTGGTACTTCATGTATTGTAGATGGTACTCCTCTTGCCTTTCTTGAATTCTTGTGTACTGTTGTGATAACCTTCCAATTGCTTCCTGCATCTGAGTCATGTTTAGATTGTCATGTAGTTGGACGTGTTGCGGTTCCACTCCTTCTTGTTCCTCTTCTTCTTCTTGTGACTCTTCTTCCTCCATTGGTTCATCTCTTTGCCTTCTTCTTTGTGGCCTTCGGCTCTGCTGTGCTTCAGTAACCATCATCATTCTTTCGATGGTTATAGGCATGCCCGGGTTCAACCATGTTGGGTTTTCATCTTCCATTGGCACTTTGGCTTTCATGCACAAACGCATAATGGTACTTGGGTAGTATAGCCAACCTTCGGCCGAATTCTTTTCTGCAATCCTTTGAATGTCATTTGCAATGATCTCATGAACCTTCACTTCTCCTCCCATTATTATACAATACAGCATGATAGCTCTCTTCTTATTGACCTCAGAGTTGTTCACTGTGCCCAAGATTGATCTCTTCAATAGCTCATACCACCCTTTTGCTTCAGGGGTGAGGTCTCCTCTTCTCAAGTACTTGTACTTGTTTTTAGTGGTTCCTACCCACTCCGTGTTTACCACACAAATTTCACTGGCAATCTCATCATAGTCTTGCTCTTCATTTAGCCTTTGATGGTATCCTGGCTCATCAAAATGGGTTGCCCTTAGTTTCAACACTTTCATGATAGTGCTTGGGCTAAAATCTACTTCAGTTCCCCGTACATAACTCTTGTAAGTTGAAGCTTGATTCATTTCTATCCTTGGGGTGTTAGTGTAAAATTCCCATATGATGTTTGCGTTGATCCTGATAATTGGTGAAATGAGCTCTTCCCACCTCCTCTTTCTAATCTTGGCGTTCATTTCTTGGCAATCTTCATCCTCCAAGAGAAGTGGAACTTCTGGATATATCTTTTTATCTCTCATCCATCCCCATTGTGTTTGATGGTACCACGTTTTGAATCTCCATTGATCAAATTCAGGGACACTTTCTTCATTCATGGGTTCTTTTCCTTTCCTCCGTTTGGTTCTTGAAGAAGAGGCCATACTTGGTCTTTTGAGGTTAAGGTTGTATGTGGAAGGAGGTTAAGGTTTCGGCATGTTTTTGGAAGAAGAGATTTGTGAAGTTGAGAATATATGATGAGTAATGATGAAGGGAATGGAGGTTGGATGGTTAGAATGCAAGGAGTGTGCAACTTCTTCGGTTATGTGCATGGCTAGGTGGTGTTTTGTAATCATTTATTTAAACAATGAAGGGCTAGGATGCAAGTGGATATCTTGTAAATCTAAGGTGTGCATGCAAAGTTGAATAAGGACAAAGCTTGCTTCCTCAAGGGTTTTCAACGTACTCTTCCCAAGGATGTGCAGAACTACCTCTTGAAGCATGTGATGCATTCTTGTCCTCATGCTATGTCCTTCCTTGCCTTGTCCCTTTCATTGAATATTCTCTTGACCACCTAACCATCACTACAAGACAGCAAGAATAACCATATTTAAATAATGGCAAGAAAGAAAAAAAAAAAGGAAAAAAATGTAAACTACCATTCCTTATGCTAGATCAACCGTGATTTCTTCATGCATTGTCAAGGGTGACACCAAACTTAGTGTTTGGTCCTATGGTCCAAGATATCACTTCCTTAAACCATTGTTTTTTTGAAGTTCCTACTTTATTTTTGGTTAAATCTTTCATAAGGAATGCTTTATTAAATTACTTTCTAACAATTATAATCATTGTTAGACCTCCATGATATTCAAAACTTAAAAGACCATTGACTTTCATGACTTGTTCCCGCCATTTGTTTAGTGTACCCCGTGGGTACACCAAACTTAGAATTCAATCACATACCCTCCAATGTCATGAATAGTTATCAATTTTGTCCAAAAAGGTCTGAAATCATATTAGTGCAACAAGTATTATTTATATTGAAATATTAAAGACAAGAAAATTAAATCATGGGTTGCCTCCCATGGAGCGCTCGTTTATTGTCACTAGCTTGACATTGAACCCTTCTTTTATGGTGGTTGATGACTGTAGTGCCTCAGCTTGTCCCCTCTGACTGTGAGCTTCTTCTTTGTCCCTTGGTGCTCAATTTCCACATGCTCAAGAGAGAGTACTTGGTTAACAGTGTAATGATCCTCAGTTCCCAGCTGCTAATATATTAGTTGCACCTTGTTGCCCTTGGAGAGTCCTTCAGTTGGGAATTTTTTTTTCTTCCACCCTTTGTGAGCCTTTTTCTTGTTTTTCTTCCTTTTTCCTGTTAATCTTTTCTCCTTGACAGTGACTTGAGTTGTGACTTTTCCATTCTTATTTATTATCCCAGCTTCTTTTTGAATTCCTTCTCCTTTTTGCACCTGCTCCTCCTTTTGTTCTATTGTGTTGATGGCTGTTTGCTCTGGAAAACAGTCATTGATTACTTGGCTTCTTTCTTCAGAATTTTATTGCTCTAGAAACACTTTCAGAGTAACGCTTTCCTCATGCATCTTGAAAGTTAGTTCTCCTTGCTCTACATCTATGATGGCTCTGGCAGTAGCTAGAAGTGGCCTTCCCAAGATAATCGAATTGTTTCCTTCTTCTTTGTTTCCAAGATTACAAAATCCGTAGGATAGATGAACTTGTTAACCTTAACTAAAAGGTTTTCAATTACTCCTTTGGGATGTACTATTGACTGATCCACCAATTCTAATGACATCTGTATTGGTTTCACCTTCTCTATGCCAAGCTTTTTCACCAAAAAGGACGGAATCAGATTTATGCTTACTCCTAAATCACACATCCCCTTGTCGATAAATAGAGTTCCGATGGTGCAAGGTAAGAAGAAACTCCCTGGATCTTCCAACTTGGGAGGAAACCCTTTTCTGATGAGTGCACTGCATTCTTCAGTGAGGAGTACAGTCTCTTTCTCTAGCTAGCTTCTTTTCTTGTTGATGAGTTCCTTCAAGAACTTGGCGTATAAGGGCATCTGTTCCAATGCCTCAGCCAGGGGAATGTTGATTTCCAACTTCTTGAAAGTTTCCAGGAATTTGCGGAAGTGTTGATCTTTGGTTTCTCTGTTGAACCTCTGTGGATATGGCAGTGGAGGGATGAGGTTCTTCTCCTTTTTCTGTTGTCCTTGAATTGCTTCTTCTTCTTTCTTATGTGTATTGATTGGCTGGTCTTCTTCTCCTTTGGGGTTCTCTGTGTTTTGGTTTGGCACCATATCTTGATCATTGGCTTCCTCTGTATTTGTTGGCTTTTTGCTGCTCTCCACTTGTTTCCTTGTAGTGTCATTGTTGCTCACTAATGTTCTCCCACTCCTTAACTGTATCGCCTTACACTCTTTCTTAGGATTTGGAATTGTGTCACTTGGCAGGGAACTTGTTGGTCTCTCTATTGCAAAGTGTTTAGAGAGCTGGCCTATTTGTCTTTCCATGTTCTTGATGGAGGCTTCTTGATTTTTGGCCGTCATTTCTTGATGTTTCCACAGCTTGTCTATCAAGGTTTCCAGGTTAGTGATTCTTTGAGATTCTGGAGATGCTTGTGGTTGGTTGTGAGATGTGGGTGGTTGATGATAGGTATTTTGGTTGATGGATTGGTTATGGGTTGGATAATGGTTAGAGTTGGGGTAAGTGTTTTGTGGTTTTCTGAATGAATTTTGGTTGTTGTTTTGCTGGTTGTTCCTTGGGTTATTTTGGGTTGTGTTTCTTTGCCATGACTGTTGGTTATGGTTATGGTTATCTCCCCATCTAAGGTTGGGGTGGTTCTTCCAGGAAGGGTTGTAGGTCTCACCATAAACTTTATTCAATCCAGAATTTTGGTTATGCATGTATTGCACTTGCTCCTGTTGTTGCTCTTCTTGGCTTTCTTCATTCTGCACCCATACAGTTGATGGTTGGCTTGTGTTCACAGCTGCTACTTGAAGGCTGTCAATTCTTTTGGCCATTTGTTCAAACTGTTGTTGAATTTGTTGTTGCATCATCTTGTTTTGAGCCAAAATGGAGTCCACTCCTTCCAGTTCTAGTACCCCCTTTCTCTGTGATGGTTAGTGGGTTCTTTGATGAGCAAAGAAGTATTGATTGTTGGCCACCATGTCCACAAGATTCTGGGCTTCTTCAGTAGTTTTCATCAGTTGTAATGAACCTCCAGCAGAGTCATCTAATGCCTCTTGAGATTTCAACGTCAAGCCTTCATAGAAATTCTGCAGCACATCCCATTCATTGAACATTTCTGGGGGACACTTTCTAATTAGAGCTTTGTATCTCTCCCATGCTTCATACAAGGATTCGGCATCTAATTGGGTGAATGTCTGCACCTCAGTTTTCAGCCTGACGATCCTTTGGGGTGGGTAGAATTTGGCTAAAACTTTAGTCACCAAATCGTCCCAACTAGTGATGCTTCCTTTGGGAAAAGTTTCAAGCCATTGTGCAGCCTTATCCCTTAATGAAAATGGGAATAACAGGAGCTTGTATGTTTCAGGATTCATGCCATTTGTAACGACCCAATTTCTGGTAAGTCATGATCATACTAGAAACTGAGCGCTACCAACTTGTCTTCCTAATTATTATCTATTATTTACTATATGAGCCTGATTCGTTGTTAAAAGCGTAGTTATTTTGCGAGGTACTTTTTTTTTAAAAAAAACATTTGGATTAATAAACAGAATCATTCATAATCAATTCACAGATAATAATAGATAAAACAGTTATAAACAACCACACATAAATACATCTCAAGCATTTGTTAACATTCCGTGATCCAGCCTTTATTAGAGTAAAGATCTTTAGTTAGAACACCCCTAGATATAGCTAAATAATATCTATATACATATATATATTTATACAACATCCCAGGCCCTGACCTGTTCAAGAAGTCCCTAAGCTGACGCCCAGGCTAGCCTAGACTCTATACTCACCTAGTCCCTCTAACCTACTAAAGCGAGGGAAAATACGTTCTAGGTCTTCTAAACTCAAGTCAGGTGGAACGTCATCAAAAGGTGGAAGGTCGTATACTACTCCTCTGCACGATCATATGACATCAAAGAGCATCTCTCAAGTACTTCATCGAGTGGCCACATAACAGCAACATCGTACGAAGGAGTTAGGCTAAAGTTTGTAGATAAGCGGGGTGCGGACGTTGGCTGGCCTCACCGTATATACATATGAACAGAGAACGGAATTCACCCTAGACTCAGAAGACTACCTAGAGCGGAATCCTCTTTACGAACAGTCATCAGCGAACTACAGAAGGGTACTCATGCTTCCATCTGGAGGGGGAAGGGAGAGAGAAGGGGTAAGAACTGGGGAGTTCTTAGTAGGGTCGGGGTTATTAGTTAAGTTCATTAATTCTATGTTGTTTGGCAGATGAATAACAGAATATAGATGAGCAGTAAACAGAAGATAGATAAATTAAAAAAAATAAAGACAACAGAAAGCAGGACACAAACAAAAGAATACAAGAAAATACAACACAAATACAAAGAATAGAATACAAACAAACAAGGCATACATTTACTCAACAATCATAACAGAGGAAATGCACAACCAAGTATGATGCATGTCTGTCCTATGCAGGCCATGAGCTCACGTGTCGGTTTACATCCTGCATCCCGACATTACCTAGGAACAAGTCCCAGATATGGCTTCCCTTTGTGTCCTTAGTGCATATGTGTCGGTGGTAAGAATACCACTCCTTCGTGACTACCGGCAGTCGGCGCAAAGCCCGACCCCATAATATACGCACAAGGGGAAACAGTGATCCTCAGTTCATGGGCGTCCCCGAGATCAATTCACAACAATAAAACATAGATCTTCAGTTCGTGGGTTATTCCCCGAGATCAATACACAATAACATAGTGATCTTCAGTTTGTGGGTTATACCCGAGATCAACATACAACGATTCATGGGTTATTCCCGTAATCAATGATTATCAGTCCGTGGGTTTTTCCCGCTTATAAAACAAATAACAATTTATGGGTTTCCCCGAGATCAATGATCATTCAGTTCGTGGGTACTTCCCGAATTCAACCAATTATCAGTTCATGGGTGTTCCCCGTAGTTAAACAACTAACAGTTCGTGGGGTATTCCCGCCTTTTATCATTTTTCGTTATCCTTTTTCAACCTCAACAAATCCACAAATCAATCTTCATTTCCTCTTTCCCTTTGAATCCTTAACACATATTCCTAAACCTTCCTTAACTTTCTCTTTATCTCTTTACTCTGCTCTAATTACTCTGTTTTCTGTATCTCTTTATTTTTCTCTGATTACTATTTCCTTTATATATATGTTACTCTTCTTCTCTTTATCTCTTTCCTCAACTCTGATTGTTCTGTTCTCTGTGTTTCCCTACTCTGCTATGATTTTCTCTGCTTAACATATATAGTTGAAGCTTATGTAAATTTCGGTATGAATAGTTAGCCTGTCCCAAGTATAGGTTCATTAAGTCTATACTGAAACAGTTTAACTTTTCATATAATACCTAACCCTAGTCGCAACTCAAGTACTATCTAAGTTGCCCTAATTCGTTCACTAATCTCTGTCTGTTTTCTGTCAGTAAAACTTTACAGATTTTTTCTTTGACTTTTATCTTTTCTTCAACCTTTATCTTTTCTTTATCTTTTCCTCGCTAACATGTTATTACCACTCCCTAAGTGTTTTATGAAGGTAATTATGAGATTCTGCACTTAAAGTTGTCTTTCTAAAGCTTTTACAGAAAACTGCCTTTTCTGCATTATTTTATTATTTTTATTAAAATATTATTTTTAATTAAATATTATTATTTAATATTTTATTATTATTTATTATTTTATCATTAATTTTCGAAAATTAACTTTACTTTAACCTTTAACCTTTAAAATTCACTTTTTACCCCGGTAACTTTTAATATTTCTACTTTAACCACCCTAACTTTCAGAAATTACCAAATAACCCCTTAAACACCAAAATAATTACTTCCTTGCCCTTTCTAAGATCTAAAAGGTGTTCTTCAATGTTCTTCACCACACTCAAAGTGTTCTTCATGTTCTTCATATATTCTTCAAATTCTTTCTCTGTTTTTACCCGTTTTTCAATCTTTTCAGCAACCGATTTTTACTATAATTCATAATAAATTAGCAGCCACTAAAACCCCATCTTTTCTACATGATTTAAACACAAATTGAACCTCAATTTAAGCTTAGGGTTTCGTTTTTCCCAGCTTCCCAAGAACATGAACTTTAAAGCTTAAATTTCATCAAATTTCATCAGAATTTCACCAAATTTTCACCAAGAATCAATCATATATGCAACCAATTTTTAGCACAGCCAAATAATACAACATTCACACATCTCAAAAAAAATTAATCAAGATTAATTTCGTGACACCCTACCTTGATTTGCTGCCTCAAATCCGGTTACTTTTTCAGGTGGTCCTTAAGCACTTTTTCTTCCTAAATCACATCAAGAACAACTTTAAATCCAAAAATCCTCAACTAACCAAATCTCACTCAGCATGTTAGGAAGTGATTTCTAACCTTAGACTTTCTGGAAAGTCACGTTTCTTGGCCCTCAAGTCAAGTTAAGCATGATTCCTAAGGAAGAACATCAAGAAAACACATGTTTTGCATGGTTTTCCTTGAAAACCGAATTGAAAGGGGAAAGGAACAGCCATCTCACCTTATTTCCAGCCTTGATAAGTCACATGGTTATGTAGAGGAAGAAGAGAGGATCATTTTGGTGAAATCGGAGTTTTGATTTGAGTTTTGGTTCAGAAGAAATCAAGCTTTGAAGATTAAGTGTTCATGAAAGTTTCTCTCTTTTCTCTCTTGTTATTTTCGGCCAAAATGATGAAATGAGACAGCCTTGGAGGTCTTGGGGGTGTAATGTAAGTTATGATTGGTTGTCTTGGAGGTGGATTAAAATAATATTAAAATATCTCAGGTGTATAACTACTAAAACTAGATGTATCGGAACACTTGTAAAAACATCTCTAAAAAATTATTTTCTGAGCTACTAGCATAAATGACACTAGTAACATATTTAATATGAGAATAAAACATGTATGATGAGGCCTTAGCATTGCTAAAGTCATCAGAGAGTGCTGGTGCTAAGCTGCACCAGTAAACTGTGAACCCGGTTAAACCGATTTTCTGTTTTTAACCAAAACTGACCAGGTAACCTTATAATATCATTCAAGAAGCTTCTAATACTCATATAGTGATGATATTACCCTATTATCTCTCTTCTCTCATGAATCGAGTCCGGTTCGTCAAACTGAGACTATTTACGAAAAACCGGATCAAAACTCCTAACCGATACGGTTCAAAAACTATGTTCTTCGTGACTGCGTTATCGAGCTTGACTCGGAAAAGGTTCTAGCTTAAAGATGACATAATGACAATGAGGATTGAGATACTTGATGATATATCAAAGGTTCTCCTTTTACCGATCCTCCGGAGTTCTCCGTATCTTTAGAAAAGATCTCATGTACTCGAAAATTAGGGTTGTTACACCATTGGATTTGACAGTGTCACAAATCCTTAAGAAGGTAGATAAATGCTGATTGGGATCTTCCAATGGGCTTCCTCCATAGGAACAATTGTTCTGGAAAAGTGTAATGAGTTGCGGTTTGAGCTCAAAGTTGTTTGCATTGACATTGGGAGTGAGGATGCTACTCCCACAGTGTCTTGGATTTGCAAATGTGTATGAGGCCAAAACTCTCCTCTGTGGCGGATTGTTGTTGTTGTTAGCTGCTCCCCCTGGTGGATTGGGATTAGATGAATCTCCTTCCATTTCGTGATATTCTTCCTCAGATTCTTCCTCTCCAATGATACCTTTCCCTCTTTCAGCTCTTCTTATTCTCCTGAGAGTCCTCTGATCAGCTTCAGATAGAATAGGAATAGCTCTCCCTGTACCTGACATACAAACAGGACAAGAGAAACACACAACCAGTGATACTTCACTCTATTGCTAGAATGAAGTTTTAGTGAGCTTAAGCAAATTCTCAAACAGTTAGTGGGTTAGTCAAAATTAAAGAAAAAAAATGCTTGATCTAAACTACCACCTCACTTAATCATTGTCAATCTATTCAATCCCCGGTAACGGCACCAAAAACTTGATGTGCAGAAAACGATCCGACACAAAACTCACCGGCAAGTGTACCGGGTCGCATCAAGTAATAATAACTCACATGAGTGAGGTCGATCCCACAGGGATTGAAGGATTGAGCAATTTTAGTTTAGTGGTTGAATTAGTCAAGCAAACAAGTGTTGATTGTGTGAATTTGTGTTGACAGAATGTAAATTGCATAGAATGCAAAGGGGAGTGGGTGATTTGCAGGAAATTAAAGGGAATAAAAAGAAAAAGAGCTGAATCTTAAAGTGCAAGTAATGTAAATTGCAGAAACTTAAAGTGCAAGAAATGTAAATGGCTTGAATTATAAAGGGAATCGGGAAGTGGATTTGCAGAATTTAGACAAGGAGAAGTAAATTTCAATAAACAGAAAAGTAGAAGAGAAATTTAAAATGAAAATTCTAGATCTCAGGACCCAAGAGACTAGATAACCAAGTCTAGATCTCAATGCCTTCCTAGATCAAAACCACAATTCAATTGCAAGAGAATTTAAAATCAAACAGAAGAAGAACTAAATTCAAATATCAATATCTCAAGAGTGCAGTAAATCAAAACAGGAAGATGGATCTCAAGGTGAGATTGAGACAGAATTTCCTCAATTCTCAACACCCAAGACTCAAATAAAACTTTGTAGGAAAGTAAACAAGAAAACCCAGAGGAAGAGAATTCAATTCTCCTCCCAGAAACTCTCTCAAATGTCAAGTAAGCTCTCAAAACTCCTTAGCAAAAATCACAATTCAAAAACTCCCTAAAACTTCAAATCCTAAGCTATTTATACACTTTCTTCTAATGATCTTCAAGCCTTGAATTGGGCCTTGGCCTTGATGGAATTGGGTTGATAGTGGCCTCCGTTGATTGCTCTTGGTGTTGGAAAGAAATCCACTTGTGAACCAGGCCGTGTAACTTTCACATTTGAGCCAACGTTTGAGGCAAACGTTGACTCAAACGTTGCTTGTGAGAAATTATGCAGCCAAGCCCATTGGCTATCATCCACGTTTGGCTCAACGTTTGAGGTCAAACGTGAGCTCAAACGTGGATTTCCCCATGCCTTCTTTTTGGCCAACGTTTGGCCCAATGTTTGAGGTCAAACGTTGGCGCAAACGTGGCTCAATTAGCTCATCAATCAGGGGTGTTCTTCCATGCTCCTTCTTGCCAAAATGTAGCCAACGTTTGACCTCACGTTTGAGGTCAAACGTTGGCGCAAACGTCGCTGCCCAGAAGCTCTATCTCTCTTCTTTTAGGCGCCAACGTTTGCCTCAACGTTTGAGGTCAAACGTTGGCGCAAACGTTGCCTTCCAAGAGTTTCTTCTTCAGCCAACGCTTGCCTCAACGTTTGAGGTCAAACGTTGGCTCAAACGTTGGTTCTTCTCCAGGGCATTCTTCATCTTCTTGCAACCTCCTTCCAAGCTTTGTTTCACCTATCATCAATCAATCAAAAACATCAAAGCTATGCTTCAAATCATGAGATTGTTTCTCTTCCATAATATATGACAATTATAGCACAAAATCTCATGAAAATGCATCATTTTATACATGATTGATTGAGTCAAAGATAACATGAATTTCAACCCAATTGGCTTACTTATGGCTTAAGAAAGTGCATAGAACTAAATGAAAACAAAGAAAAAGACTAGTAAAACTAGGCTAAGATGGCTTGTCATCAACAACCCTCAATCAAAGTTTAATTTGTTTGTCACAAGTACAAACCCAAAAAAAACCTAGAGTATTTAAATCTTGGGTCGTCTTTCAAGGAATTGCAGGGAAGTGTGCATATTGTTGGTTATGGGTGTATATTTTTTGGGGTTTTGGGTTTGATAGACAAGAAAATAAAACCAATAACTAAGGAATATAAATGCTAAAAGCTACTCAAGGAAAGGATTAAGAGTCAAGTTATCCTACAACATGGTAATTATAAAGAGTTAATTCCACTTAGTTGTCCTCTAACATCGAAGGATTAAGTCAAGTGGACATAATTGGTCTTAGAACCAACTAACAACCCTAAATCACTAATGAGACTGGACATCAATGATCTCAAGGGGCCTAAGTCCTCAATCACAAGCCAAGAGTACCAAAAATCTACTCTAGAATCCAACCAAGCATTTTATCAGACACTTGGAAGGCATAAAAGGAAAGCATGACAAAATAACAAGAAATAATAAAATCTAAAATTACCAAAAGCAAGAAAGCAACAATAATAACTCAAACAAACAATAAGAAACATAAAACCTCAAATTGCATTAAATGAAAATCAAAATCAACAAGAGCTCATAAACATAAAAATGACATAAAAGAAAAATTAACAATGTAAACTAAGAGAACAAAGATGCAGGAATAATAAATTGCAAGGAAAACTAAAGCAAGACAAGAATTAAAACCTAAAACTAAGAGATATTTGTAAAATATGACCTAAAGCATGTTTCTAAACTACACTAATTGCTCTCCCTTTGTTTCCTCTTGAATTCTGCATCAAATAGCTTCATAAATGAGTTGGATTTGGGCCTAGATGAGTTCAGAAATTGCCTTCAGCGTGTTCCTTTAATGAGGTCACGTAACAAGTGTCACGCGTACGCGTACATGACACGCGCGCGTCGCTTGGCGAAATTTCTTTGTAACGCGTACGCGTGAGTCACGCGTACGCGTCGCTATGATTTTCACAAAACCTCATTTCTTTATGAATTCTCCATCTTGCATGTTTTTTCTTCACTTCTTTAATTCAATCCTTGCCTTATAAATCTGGAGTCACTAAACAAACATATCAAGGCACAGAATGGAATTAAAGTGAATTAAATTTATTAATTTTTGGGCCTGAAAAGCATATTTTCAATCTTAAGCACAATTTAGGAAGAATTTACAAAATCATGCTATTTTATTGAATAAATGTAGGAAATTTGTTAAAATTCACTAAATTCAACACAAGATAAACCACAAAATTGGGGTTTATCAGTCACATATTTATAAGAAGTTAGAGATGAACAAATTAGGATCTTATTGAGGGCTCCTACTGAATTGGCAATTTTGTTGTTTACCATGTTTTCTGGTTCAAACTCCTCTATAATTTCTTCTACTACCCTCTTGCTTCTAGCTTCCTCTCTTTGTCTCTAAAGGGTTAGCTCAATTTCATGGTCGAATAGAAGAGGTTCCTATTCTTGGTTGTCCTGCATAAAAAACAAAAATACCAAGAAAAAGTAGAATTTCATATGTAAAAGTAAAGAAAATTTTAGGTAAGATGAAAAATTAAACAGACAGAAAAATAAAGGTCTAATGTAGACAATCAACTAACTGGTTTGATGTCAATCTTGGTTAATCCATGACAATGGCGCCAGAAACTTGATGCGGAATTTTGCAAAACTGCAACTCGGCAAGTGTACCGAATCGTATCAAGTAATACCGCACGAGTGGATTATCGTTCCCACAAGGATTAACGGACTGAGAACACAAGAGTTAGTCGATTATTCTAACTAGACAATTGTATATTAGGGTTTCAGCAATATCAAATAGCAAAAAACAGAAGATTAAATGAAAGCGATTTATAAACTGTTGAGAAAATAATATGAATGGAATGCTAAGGTTTCAGAGATGTTTAAATCTTCAAGAAAAATGCTTTTCACTATCTATCTTGATCATGCATAGATGTATCTTACGGCAAACCCTAATTAACCAAACCCCAATCCATTGGCGATCCGGTTTTCCTTAAGTTAACTAGTCATCAATTTTTTGATCAATCAATTATGATAAGAGATAAAATACATTTATTGATTCATAAGCCATACAATTATTAAGATTTAAACCCAATTGATTCAATGTCACTTATCAAGTCAAGTTCAAAACTTTCAGAATTGAGAAAAAAGATTTTCAAGCTTAATTCTATCAAACAACTTTTCCAAGATGCATATAGAATTAAATTCATATTCAAGCTATTTTCCAATAAACTCAAATCCTTGTGATGAACAACGAAAACCAAATTCTTAAGAAAACATCAATGCATAAATTGAGAATAGAAAAGTAATAACCATTAAACCATGGTAATAAATAGAGCTTCTAACCTTAACAAGAGGAGATTAATTGCTCATGATCACAAGAAAACCAAAATTCTAAATTGTAAAACGGCCTGAAGGAGAGACTCACGTATGTGGCTCCGTTTCTTTGTATACTAACCCTGAAACAAATTCAGCATTCAAAACTAATTCAAAAAATAAACTAAATCAAATCAAATATCATTAATCAAGTCTTCTTTTGGAGTTTTCCTTCAAGATAAGCTCCTTTGATCTTTTCTACAATTGGCTATTAAGGCTTGACTTTATGGGCTTATGTTAAGCCTTAAGTTACCCATTTAAGTGTTTGAAGAATTAGAGAACTTGGTGAGTGAATTAAGGCTCTTGGGAGTGGCCCATTTGGGGAGTTATACGCATAGCCTCCAAAGTACAACGCATGGCCTTACTTTGGCACAATTGGCCTCTGTTTGCTCTTCACGTTGTACGCATGGCTTTATGTGGCATGGTTTCTTGTCCAGAGAGCTTTCTCTTTGATTCCTCCTTCTGCTGCCTTTTCTTTATGATGATTCTTAGCCTTTTCTTTCTTCTTGATCTTTGCAAACTCTCCTCCAAATTCTCTTGTAACAAATAAATTCAAACTAACTCAAAGTAACACTCACTAAATCATGAAATCATTGCTTTCCTAATAAGAATCATGAGCTTATTGGATGAAATTAAAAAAAAAACAACAAAAGATGCGTATGCATTAGACATGCCTCCTAAAAGGGTGATTAATATTTTAGTCAATAATGAACAAGGGGTTTTCTTCCCCCGCTTAGTTTGTAATTAGGTTCTCTTTTAAGTGCTTTATCCCCAACGAATACAAAAATATGTATATGAACTTAAGTAACCAATTGGAGTGAATTTTTTTCTCAACTTGAGAGTAATCTTAGAACCTAGCTACCACCTCTTTTTCAACTTAACCATTCTTTCTCACCTGAAAACTACTTAAACCAAATATGAGCCATTACTATCCATATGAAAATACTAGCACACTAGAGTAATGTTCTAAATTGTTTACTTCTACAAACTAAAAGCACTTGTTTAAACCTAACAATAGCTAAAGCTTATATTAGTGACCACCATTATCATAGGATTACCCTACCAGCACACAAAGAGAGTAACACTTAAGTAACGTACAAAATTCGTCTTAAACTATATCATACACAAGCAAACTATACCAAATGAAAAACCTACCTAATCATCCTTTTAGCTGCCATAGCATGGTCAAAAGGGGAATCGATCCTATAGAAGGAAAAACTGTTACATTGAAGCCCAACACCAGCCCAAGATTCAACCCCAACTGCTATAATATTGTGGGAAAAATCATGACTAACAAAGAGATCAAGTTCAAAGTTAGCAAAAATACTATCATGGGCATATGGAAAAAACCCGCAAGGAGTAGCCATTTGGAAGTTAGAAGAAATAAAGTCTTAGTTAGCTTCAAGGACCAAATTAAAGGTGCTCAAACTTTGGTGAATAGAACATGGCACATGAAAGGTAATTTGCTCAATCTAAGACCTTGGTCACAGGAGAAGTCAATCTATAAAGTGAGCCATGACTTTATAGACATCTAGATCTAAATCCATGGAATTCCATAAGACTACATGAAAACAACAGACCATAGGAGACTTAGTTAGTGATGCCTAGGCATCTTTAGTAGTTTTTAAATTTTTTTCATTAGTTTTCTTAGATTTTAATAGCTACAAGATAAACACTGAGTGCCATTGAATTGAAATTGAGGGTATAACCGGTGCCTAAAATTATATACCGGCATATTATTTTGTCTGACTCTAATTACTGGCAAAGTTTTTGTCGATTTTTTAATGAATTTGTCGAAACTAAGTTGTTGATATTCCGACAGTAATTTTGGTGCCATATTATGTGTTTTGGCACCCAATGACCATCGAATTTGTCTGTCGGTAAATCCTACGGTAATTATTTTCACAATTAAGCCAGAATTAGAAGTCAAATTAAAATTCTTGTTAACATAATTATGGCAAAAATTCAAAATTACCAAAAATCAACTAATGATTTTATTAAATATCAATTGTTTGAATATAATAAAATGTCACAGAAGCAAAATACAATGAAATAGACATAAAATAAATTAAATCCCTAAACTCTATGGATTCTGGCAATTGTCATCGTCATTGTTATCTTCCCCCTACTGAGGCAGCGGAGTAGTGATGAGAGATTTCTTGTTGGTATAGAATTCATCAATGAAGTTCCATCGTGAGTATAGTAAACCAACAAGCAATTCTGCATCAAACAAAGAGATTGTGTCACCACAATCCAAAATCAATAACCAAGATTATTAGTCCCGAGTCATTCTCCCTAGGAGTTGCTCTAAGATGCACTTCATTGTTTAGAAGTTGTCTTGGTATTTATGAGTTTAATGCAAGAAAGGAACAAGCTAATAGTGTGAATGACAATCAAGCAATGTAAAAGCCTTAGCTAGGGGTGAGAATTCAAATTCATATCATCATAATCTCCATCAATTGTGACAACAATTAGTTATTGCTTCACTTAGTCAACCTCTAACTATGAAGAAAAGTCAAGTGAGGGTAATTAATTTGAGTTCACAAGTCCTAGTCAAAGCCTAGGGAAGTCTAGCTTTAGTGACATGCAAATCAATTAGCAATTTCCAATTGATAATCAACAAAGAACATTGATAATTCAAGTGTCTCTAATATCTCAACCCCCAAGCCAAGAATGAAAAATCTACTCCATAGCTAAAGTTGACATTTTCTCAAACACTTGGAGAGAAAGAGTGAAATGCATTGTAAAATTGAGAAGAAACATCAAATCAAAGATATCCACTGTTGAGCGGATAATTTATACGCTTTTTGGCATTGTTTTTAGGTAGTTTTTAAGATGTTTTAGTTACTTTTTAGTATATTTTTATTAGTTTTCATGCAAAAATCATATTTCTGGACTTTACTATGAGTTTGTGTGTTTTTCTGTGATTTCAGATATTTTCTGGCTGAAATTGAGGGATCTGAGCAAAAATCTGATTCAGAGGCTGAGAAAGGACTGCAGATGCTGTTGGATTCTGACCTCCCTACAGTTGATGTTGGATTCTGACCCTCCTGCGTTTTCAATTGCGTTGGAAAGTGGACATCTTGGGTTTTCCAGCAATGTATAATAGTCCATACTTTGCCCGAGATTTGATGGCCCAAACTGGCATCCAAACGCCCACCAGAGACCCTTTTCTGGCGTAAAACGCCGAAACTAACACTAGAACTGGAGTTAAATGCCCAAACTGGCATCCAAGCTGGCGTTTAACTCCAAGGATGGCCTATGCACGTGAAAGCTTCAAAGCTCAGCCCAAGCACACACCAAATGGGCCCCGAAAGTGGATTTCTACACTATCTGCACTTAGTTACTCATTTTCTTTAAACCTAGTTTACTAGTTTAGTATAAATAGCACTTTCTACTATTGTATTGGAGGTCTTTGACCTTTTGGGAGTTCTTTGAACCCTTTTTGGAGGCTGGCGACTCGGCCATGCCTAAACCTTTTTCTCTTATGTATTTTCAATGGTGGAGTTTCTACACCTCAAAGATTAAGGTGAAGAACTCTGCTATTCCTCATGAATTAATGCAAGTACTATTATTTTTCCTTCAATTCACGCCTACTTCTTCTCCAAGATATACTCTTGTACTTAATTCAATTAAGTCAGAATGAAGGGGTGACCAGTGACAATCACCTACTATCTTCAGTACTCGCTTAGCCAAGATCCGTATGCCTAACAACCACAAAGCGGTCTACATGATGTTCAACATAGTCATTGGACGCCAGCCAGAGTATACTCTCTTGGGTCTCTGATCCACGGATTCGCATCGTCTCTCCTGACAACAGAGCATCTGACCCCGTGATTAGGATCTTCGTGGTATAGGCTAGAATCAATAGACAGCATTCCTAAGATCCAGAAAGTCTAAACCTTGTCTGTGGTATTCCGAGTAGGATCTGGGAAGGGATGACTGTGAGGAGCTTCAAACTCGCGACTGTTGGGCGCAGTGACAGTGTGCAAATGGATCAATGGATCCTATTCCGACATAAGTGAGAACCGACAGATGATTAGCCCTGCGTAGATGTGCCTGGTATTTTTCATCCGAGACGAGAAATCCGATAGTTGATTAGCCGTACAGAAACCGTAGCCGGACCATTTTGACTGAGAGGATCATACAGCTTGCCATGGAAGGGAGGACGCATGATTGGATGAAGACAATAGGAAAACAGAGGTTCAGAAGCAACAAAGCATCTCCAAACGCTTATCTGAAATCCCCACCAATGAATTACATAAGTATCTCTATGTTATTTTCCGTTTTATTTATCTTTTAATTATCAAAACCTCATAACCATTTGAATCTGCCTGACTGAGATTTACAAGATGACCATAGCTTGCTTCAAGCCGTCAATCTCCGTGGGATCGACCCTTACTCACGTAAGGTATTACTTGGACGACCCAGTGCACTTGCTGGTTAGTTGTGCGGAGTTGTGAAAAGTGTGATCACAATTTCGTGCACCAAGTTTTTAGTGCAGTTGCCGGGGATTGTTCGAGTTTGGACAACTGACGGTTCATCTTGTTGCTTAGATTGGGTAATTTTATTTTATGTTTAACCTTTTTATTTTTATTTTCAAAAATACAAAAAAAATTTAATAAAATCCTAAGAAAAAAAAAACAAAATTTGTGTTTCTTGTTTAAGTCTAGTGTCAAATTCTAAGTTTGGTGTCAATTGCATGTTTTTAAATTTTCTCAAGTTTTCAAAAAAAATTCATGCATTGTGTTCTTCATTGATCTTCAAGTTGTTCTTGATGATTTTCCTTGTTCTAATCTTTAAATTCTCCTGTTTTGTGTCTTTTCTTATTTTTCATATGAATTTTCAAATCCATAGTGTCTAAACATTAAAAATTTCTAAGTTTGGTGTCTTGCATATCTTTCTTTTCTTAAAAAAATTTTCAAAAATATGTCCTTGATGTTCATCATGATCTTCAAAGTGTTCTTGGTGTTCATCATGACATTCAAAGTGTCCTTGCATGCATTACTTGTTTTGATCTTGCATTTTTATGTTTTATTTCATTTTGTTATTTTTCTCTCTCTTCATTAAAATTTCAAAAATAAAAAATATCTCTTTTCAAGTAAATAATACAGAGAAATGAAGATTCAGAACATACAGCAGAGGAATCACAGAGAAAAAGCTGGGCGTTTAGAAAAACGCCCAGTAAAGAAGGAATTCTGGCGTTAAACGCCAGCCAGGGTATCTGGCTAGGCGTTAAACGCCCAAAGAGGTAGCATTCTGGGCGCTAAACGCCAGAATGGATAGCATCCTGGGCGTTTAATGCCAGGATGACACAGGAGAGATAATTTCATTTCAAATTCAAATTTTTTTCAAATTTTCATGTTTTAAATCATAATTTTAAAATCTTATCTTTCCACATTTTCAAAAATCCTTGCTAACAATTAATGTGTTGATTCAAAAATTGCAAGTTTGTTACTTTCTTGTTAAGAAAGATTCAACCTTTGAATTTTAGAATCATATCTTTTAATTTCTTGTTAGTCAAGTCATCAATTTTAAAAATAAAATCTTTTTCAATCATATCTTTTTAAATAATATCTTTTTAAAATCAAATTTTTTTAAATCAAATCTTTTTTCAATCATATCTTTTTTCAATAAGATCTTTTTCAATCATATCTTTTTTTTAATTTTAATTTCAAAATCTTTTTTCTAACTTCTTATCTTTTTCAAAATTTATTTTCAAATCTTTTTCACTTCTCATTTTCGAAAATCACTAACCCCTTTTTCAAAAATCTTTTTAATTAACTAATTGTTTTAAATTCTAATTTTATGTTATTTCTTTTAATTTTTTGAAAACTCTTTCTCTCTTATCTCTTTCTATTTATTTTATTTAATTGCTAATGTTCCTCCTCCACTCATCTAAAAATTTTCGAACTCACTGATGAGCGGATATTTTATACGCTTATTGGGAGTGTTTTCACTTAATTTTTAGTCGGATCTAGCTACTCTTTAGTACATTTTTATTAGTTTTTATGAAAAAAATCATATTTCTAGACTTCACTATGAGTTTGTGTGTTTTTCTGTGATTTCAGGTATTTTCTGGCTAAAATTGAGGGACCTGAGCAAAAATCTGATATAGAGGCTGAAAAAGGACTGCAGATGCTATTGGATTCTGCCCTTCCTGCACTCGAAATGGAATTTTTGGAGCTACAAGAGTCCAAATGGCACGCTCCCAATTGCGGTGGAAAGTAGACATCCAGGGCTTTCTAGCAATATATAATAGTCCATACTTTGCCCAAGTTTAGATGACACAAACTGGCATTCAACGCCAGCTTTGCCAGAAACAAGTTACAAACCAAAGATAAATGCCAAAAACAGGTTACAAACTAGCGTTTAACTCCAAGAATAGCATATACACATGAAAGCTTCAATGCTCAGCCCAAGCACACACCAAGTGGGCCCTAGAAGTGGATTTCTACACTATCTATCTTAGTTTACTCATTTTCTGTAAACCTTGGTTACTAGTTGAGTATAAAAACTACTTTTAGAGATTTATTTTGGACATCACGACAATTTTTTACATCTAAATTTGTATCTTTGACGGCATGAGTCTCTAAACCCCATGGTTGAGGGTGAGGAGCTCTACTGTGTCTCGATGAATTAATGCAATTATTTTTGTTTTCTATTCAATCATGCTTGTTTCTACTCTAAGATGTTCATTCGTGCTTCAACATGATGAATGTGATGATCCGTGAGACTCATCACCATTCTCAACCTATGAACGCGTGCCTGACAACCACTTCCATTCTACCTTAGATTGAATGGATGTCTCTTGGGTTCCTAGCTCACGAGTTTGACTGCCTCTCCTAACAACAGAGCATTCAAATCCGTGAGATCAGAATCTTCGTGGTATAAGCTAGAATCAATTTGCAGCATTCTTGAGATCCGGAAAGTCTAAACCTTGTCTGTGGTATTCCGAGTAGGATCCGGGAAGGGATGATTGTGACGAGCTTCAAACTCATGAATGCTGGGCGTGGTGACAGATGCAAAAGGATCAATGGATCCTATTCCAACATTAGTGAGAACCAACAAATGATTAGCCATGTACATGGACCCTTTTCACTGAGAGGACGGCTGATAGCCATTGACAACGGTGATCCACCAACATACAGCTTGCCATGGAAGGAGACCTGCGTGCGTGAAGAAGAAGACTGTAGAAAAGCAGAATTTCGAAAGACATAGCATCTCCAAAACTCCAACCCATTATCCATTACTGCGTAACAAGTATTCATTTCATGCTCTTTCACTTTTCATAATTAAAACTAAGAACCACTATTGATATCCTGACTAAGAATAATAAGATAACCATAGCTTACTTTAAGCCGGCAATCTCTGTGGGATCGACCCTTACTCACGTAAGGTATTACTTGGACGACCTAGTGCACTTGCTGGTTAGTTGTGCAGAATTACATAGTGTGAGTGTAATTTTCGTGCACCAAGTTTTTGGTGCTGTTGCCGGGAATTGTTCGAGTTTGAACAACTGACGGTTTATTTTGTTACTTAGATTAGGAAAATTTTGTCTTTTTGGTTTAGAGTCTTTTACTTTCTTTTCAAAAAAAAAATTCTTCAAAAAAATATTATTTTCTTTATTAATTGTTAGTTTCTCATTGAGTCTAGTTGCATATTTTAAGTTTGGTATTCTTTGTGTTTTTCTCATCTAAAAAATAGTTTTTATCTGTTCAATCTTTGCTTTTGTTGATTGTGTCCATTTTCTTGGGAATAGTTGCCCCTTTGAGTCTTCCTTTCTAAAATCTTTTTAAAAATAATTTTTCTTTGATTAAATCTTGTGCCAAATTTTAAGTTTGGTGTTCTCTTGTTAATTTTCATTTTTCTTTAGTTTTCCAAAATTTTATTTTTGTTTTCTAAAAATTTTAAGTTTGGTGTTCTTTCTTTTGTTCTTGTTGTTCTTTTAAGTCTTCAAAGTGTTCTTGAGTCTTCTTTGTGTTTTGATCTTAAAATTTTTAAGTTTGGTGTGCCTTGGTGTTTTTCCTCCAAAACTTTCGAAAACAAGGAGCATTGGATCTAAAAATTTTAAGTCTTGTGTCTTTTGTGTATTTTTCTCTTTCATAATAAAATTCAAAAATAAAAAATATCCTTTCCTTTAATTGCTCATAATTTTCGAATCCCTTGGGTTGACTTGGTCAAAATTTTTCAAATCATATCCTTTTAAGATTTTTAAAATCATATCTTTTTTAAAAACATCCTAACAACTTTCTCTCTCCTCACTTTTTCGAAAATCCTCATAAAATATTTTCAAATCTTTTTTTATTTTAGTTTTTTTTCTATTTATTTTATTTTATTATTTCGAAATTTTTTTATAAATAAATATAATAAAATAAATAAAATAAATCCATATTATCTCCCTTTCTCCATCATGGACCTAAGTGGAAATGAACAGTCCAGAAGGACTCTGGGGTCATATGCTAACCCCACTACTGCTTCATATGGGAGTAGTATCTGTATACCCTCCATCAGAGTCAGTAGTTTTGAGTTGAATCCTTAACTCATTATCATGGTGCAGCAAAATTGCCAGTATTCCGGTCTTCCACAGGAAGAACCTACTGAGTTTCTGGCACAGTTCTTACAAATTGCTGACACAGTACATGATAAGGAAGTAAATCAGGATGTCTACAGATTATTACTGTTTTCATTTGCTGTAAAAGATCAAGCTAAGAGGTGGTTAAATAACCAACCTAAAGCTAGCATAAGAACATGGAAACAGTTGTCAGACAATTCCTCAATCAATATTTCCCTCCTAAGAGGATGACACAGCTAAGGCTGGACATCCAAGGCTTTAAACAAGATGATAATGAATCCCTTTACAATGCCTGGGAGAGGTACAGAGAGATGCTAAGGAAATGCCCCTCTGAAATATTTTCAGAATGGGTGCAGTTAGACATCTTCTACTACAGGCTTACAACAAAAGCTCAGATATCTCTAGACCATTCAGCTGGTGGATCTATACACATGAGAAAAACAATTAAAGAGGCTCAAGAGCTCATTGATACAGTTGCTAGAAATTAGCATCTGTACTTAAGTAGTGAGTCCTCTATAAAAGAAGAGGCTAAGGCAGTGTCCACTGAACATAGTCCTCTAGAACAAGTTGCTGAAATCAATAAGCATTTATGTTATCTGGTGGACAAAATTGTGATCCTCTTTATATTTGCATGAGATTTATTTAATGGCTATTGGCTATGTGTGGACACAACTCCGTTCAACTTAACCAGCAAGTGTACTGGGTCATCCAAGTAATACCTTACGAGAGTAAGGGTCGATCCCACAGAGATTGTTGGTATGAAGCAAGCTATGGTCACCTTGTAAATCTCAGTTAGGCAGATTAAATTGGTTTATGATGAGTTCGAAAATTAATAATAAATGGAAAACAAAAAGGGATAGAAATACTTATGTAAATCAATAGTGGGAATTTCAGATAGGTGTATGGAGATGCTGTGTTCCTCTTGAAACTCTACTTCACTACTCACTCTTCCTTCAATCCTTCTTACTCCTTTCCACGGCAAGCTGTATGTAGGGCATCACTATCATCAATGGCTACTTTTAATCCTCTCGGGAAAATGGTCCTATGCGCTGTCACTGCACGGCTAATCGTCTGGAGGCATCACCCTTGGTTGATAGCTACATCCCATCCTCTCAGTGAAAATGGTCCAAATGCTCTGTCACAGCACGGCTAATCATCTGTCGGTTCTCAATCAGGTTGGAATAGAATCCATTGATTCTTTTGTGTTTGTCATCACGCCCAGCCTTCAGGAGTTTGAAGCTCGTCACAGTCATTCAATACCGGAATCCTACTCGGAATACCACAGACAAGGTTAGACTTTCCGGATTCCCAGGATCCTACTCGAAATACCACAGACAAGGTTAGACTTTCCGGATCCTCATGAATGCCGCCATCTATCTAGCTTATACCACGAAGATTCTGTTGGGGAATCTAAGAGATATGCGCCCGGCCTAAGGTAGAACGGAAGTGGTTGTCAGTCACGCGCGTTCATAGGTGAGAATGATGATGAGTGTCACGGATCATCACATTCATCAAAGTGTTGTGCAACGTATATCTTGGAATAAGAATAAGAGAGAATTGAATGGAAAGTAATAATAATTGTATTGAAACTTGAGGTACAGCAGAGCTCCACACCCTTAATCTATGGTGTGCAGAAACTCCACCGTTGAAAATACATAAGTGAAAGGTTCAGGCATGGCCGAATGGCCAGCCCCCAAAACGTGATCACAGGATTCCAAATACAATCCAGGATGAGATTATGATAGTAGAAAGTTCTATTTATAATAAACTAGCTCCTAGGGTTTACATGAGTAAGTAATTGATGCATAAATCCACTTCCGGGGCCCACTTGGTGTATGTTTGGGCTGAGCTTGATCTATCCACGAGCTGAGGCTTTTCTTGGAGTTGAACTCCAAGTTATAACGTGTTTTGGGCGTTCAACTCCGGATCATGACGTGTTTCTGGCGTTTAACTCCAGACAGTAGCATGTACTTGGCGTTCAACGCCAAGTTACGTCGTCAATTTCCGAATAAAGTATGGACTATTATATATTGCTAGAAAGCTCTGGATGTCTACTTTCCAACGCCGTTGAGGGCGCGCCATTTGGAGTTCTGTAGCTCCGGAAAATCCATTTCGAGTGTAGAGAGGTCAGATTCCAACAGCATCAGCAGTCCTTTTGTCAGCCTTTTCAGAGTTTTGCTCAAGTCCCTCAATTTCAGCCAGAAATTACCTGAAATCACAGAAAAACACACAAACTCATAGTAAAGTCCAGAAATGTGAATTTAACATAAAAACTAATGAAAACATCCCTAAAAGTAGCTTAAACTTACTAAAAACTACCTAAAAACAATGCCAAAAAGCGTATAAATTATCCGCTCATCACAACACCAAACTTAAATTGTTGCTTGTCCCCAAGCAACTGAAAATCAATTAGGATAAAAAGAAGAGAATATACTATAAATTCAAAAATATCAATGAATATTAATTCTAATTAGATGAGCGGGACTTGTAGCTTTTTGCTTCTGAACAGTTTTGGCATCTCACTTTTTCCTTTGAAGCTTAGAATGATTGGCTTCTCTAGGAACTTAGAAGTTTAGATAGTGTTATTGATTCTCTTAGTTAAGCATGTTGATTCTTGAACACAGCTACTTTTATGAGTCTTGGCCGTGGCCCTAAGAATTTTGTTTTCCAGTATTACCACCGGATACACAAATGCCACAGACACATGACTGGGTGAACCTTTTCAGATTGTGACTCAGCTTTGCTAGAGTCCCCAGTTAGAGGTGTCCAGAGCTCTTAAGCACACTCTTTTGCTTTGGATCACGACTTTAACCACTCAGTCTCAAGCTTTTCACTTGGACCTTCATGCCACAAGCACATGGTTAGGGACAGCTTGGTTTAGCCGCTTAGGCCTGGATTTTAATTCCTTGGGCCCTCCTATCCATTGATGCTCAAAGCCTTGGATCCTTTTTACCCTTGCCTTTTGGTTTTAAAGGCTATTGGCTTTTTCTGCTTGCTTTTTCTTTTTCTTTCTATTTTTTTCGCCATTTTTTTTCGCAAGCCTTTACTTTTTCACTGCTTTTTCTTGCTTCAAGAATCAATTTTATGATTTTTCAGATCATCAATAACATTTCTCTTTGTTCATCATTCTTTCAAGAGCCAACAATTTTAACATTCATAAACAACAAGATCAAAAGACATATGCACTGTTCAAGCATTCATTCAGAAAACAAAAAGTATTGTCACCACATCAATATAATTAAATTAAATTCAAGGATAAATTCGAAATTCATGTACTTCTTGTTCTTTTGAGTTAAAGCATATTTCATTTAAGAGAGGTGAAGGATTAATGGAATTTATTCATAGCTTTAAGACATGGTTACATACTAATGATCATGAAGTAAAGACACAAAACATAGATAAACACAACATTAAAAACCAAAAACAGAAAGAAATAAAGAACAAGGAATGAATCCACCTTTAGTGGCGTCTTCTTCTTGAAGGACCAACAATGTCCTTAAGCTCTTCTATGTCCCTTCCTTGCCTTTGTTGCTCCTCCCTCATTGCTCTTTGATCTTCTCTTATTTCATGGAGAATGCTAGAGTGCTCATGATGTTCCACCCTTAATTGTTCAACATTGTGGCTCAAATCTTCTAAGGAAGTGTTGAGTTGTTCCCAATAGTTGTTGGGAGGAAAGTGCATCCCTTGAGGCATCTCAGGGATTTCTTGATGATGAGCTTCCTCATGCATCTCTTGAGAACCGTGAAGGGTCTCTCTTGCTTGCTCCATCCTCTTCTTGGTGATGGGCTTGTCCTCTTCAATGGAGATGTCTCCTTCTATGATAACTCCGGCTGAGTAACATAGATGGCAAATAAGGTGAGGAAAAGCTAGCCGTGCCATGGGTGAGGGCTTGTCGGCTATTTTGTAGATTTCATTGGAGATGACCTCATGAACTTCTACTTCCTCTCCAATCATGATGCCATGAATCATGATGGCCCGATCCACAGTAACTTCAGATCGGTTGCTAGTGGGAATGATGGAGCGTTGAATGAATTCCAACCATCCTCTAGCTATAGGCTTGAGGTCCAGTCTTCTTAGTTGGACTGGCTTGCCTTTGGAGTCTCTCTTCCATTGAGCTCCTTCCACACATATGTCCATAAGGACTTGGTCCAACCTTTGATTAAAGTTGACCCTTCTAGTGTAGGGGCGTTCATCTCCTTGCATCATGGGCAAGTGGAATGCCAACCTCACATTTTCCGGACTAAAATCTAAGTATTTCCCCCGAACCATTGTGAGATAATTCTTTGGACTCGGGTTCATACTTTGATCATGGTTCCTAGTGATCCATGCATTGGCATAGAATTCTTGAACCATTAAAGTTCCGACTTGTTGCATGGGGTTGGTTAGGACTTCCCAACCTCTTCTTCGGATTTCATGTCGGATCTCCGGATACTCATTTTTCTTGAGCTTGAAAGGGACCTCAGGGATCACCTTCTTCTTTGCCACAACATCATAGAAGTGGTCTTGATGGCTCTTGGAGATGAATCTTTCCATCTCCCATGACTCGGAGGTGGAAGCTTTTGTCTTCCCTTTTCCTTTTCTAGAGGATACTCCGGCCTTAGGTGCCATTGATGGTAATGGAAAAACAAAAATCTTATGCTTTTACCACACCAAACTTAAAATATTACTCGCCCTCGAGCAAGAGAAGAAAGAAGAAAAGAAGAAGAAGAAAATATGGTAGAGAGGGAGAGAGGTAGGTTCGGCTAAGTGGGAGAAGAGGGGTTTGTGTTGTGTGAAAATGAAGGAGAAAGGAAGGGTATTTATAGGGAGAGGGGGGAGTGTATGTTCGGCCATTTTGGGTGGGAATGGGTGGGAAAATGGTTTTGAATTTTTGAAGGTAGGTGGGGTTTATGGGGAAGATTGGATGGATGTGAGTGGTGAAGAGGGTAATTGGGAAGAGGAATTGAGGTGATTGGTGAAGAGTGTTGGGAAGTGTGACATGGGGAAGGGTAATCACAAAAACTAGGATTAGGAGGTAAGGTGGGAATATGGTAGGTGGGGATCCTGTGGGGTCCACAGATCCTGAGGTGATCCTGTGGGGTCCACAGGTCCTGAAGTGTCAAGGAATTCCATCCCTACACCAAATAGGCATGTAAATTGCCTTTGCACACCATTCTGGTGTTTAAACGCCGTGTGGTGCACATTCTTGGCATTCAACGCCCATGTAAAGCATGTTTCTGGCATTGAACGCCAGTTTCATGCTTGTTACTGCGTTCAGCGCTAGCTTTTCTTCTCTGGGCACATTCCTGGCGTTCAGCGCCAGAATGTTGCTTGTTTCTGGCGTTCAGTGCCAGAATGGTGCTCTGTTCTGGCGTTGAACGCCAGCCAGATGCATCTTACTGGCGTTGAACGCCAGCCTGTGCTTCCTTCAGGGTGTGAATTTTTTTCTGCTATTTTTGACTCTGTTTTTAATTTTTCTGATTTTTTTTGTGACTCCTCATGATCATATACCTAATAAAACACAAAATAACAATAATATAGAATAAAATAAAAATTAGATAAATAAAATTGGGTTGCCTCCCAACAAGCGCTTCTTTAATGTCAATAGCTTGACAGTGGCTCTCATGGAGCCACAAGGTGATCAGGTCAATGTTGTATAGTCCCAACACCAAACTTAGAGTTTGGATATGGGGTCTTAACACCAAACTTAGAGTTTGGTTGTGGCCTCCCAACACCAAACTTAGAGTTTGACTGTGGAGGCTCTTCTTGACTCTGAACTGAGAGAAGCTCTTCATGCTTACTCTCTTTTGTCACAGAGGGATGGCCATGTGCCTTAAACACAAGGTAGTCCCCATTCAATTGAAGGACTAATTCACCTCTGTTGACATCTATCACAGCTCCTGCTGTGGCTAGGAAAGGTCTTCCACGGATGATGCAATCATCCTCTTCCTTCCTAGTGTCTAAGATTATGAAATCAGCAGGGATGTAAAGGCCTTCAACCTTTACTAACACGTCCTCTACTATTCCATAAGCTTGTCTCAATGACTTGTCTACCAATTGTAATGAGAACAAGGCAGGTTGTACCTCAATGATCCCCAGCTTCTCCATTATAGAGAGTGGCATTGATGAGCGGATAATTTGTACGCTTTTTGGCATTGATTTCAGTATGTTTTTAGTATCTTTTAGTTAGTTTTTAGTATATTTTTATTAGTTTTTAGTTAAAATTCACTTTTCTGGACTTTACTATGAGTTTGTGTGTTTTTCTGTGATTTCAGGTATTTTCTGGCTGAAATTGAGGGTCCTGAGCAAAAATCTGATTCAGAGACTGAAAAGGACTGCAGATGCTGTTGGATTCTGACCTTCCTGCACTCGAAGTGGATTTTCTGGAGCTACAGAAGCCCAATTGGCGCGCTCTCAACGGCATTGGAAAGTAGACATCCTGGGCTTTCCAGCAATATATGATAGTCCATACTTTGCCCAAGATTTGATGGCCCAAACCGGCGTGGCAAATCAGCATCAGAAATTCCAGCGTTTAACGCTGGAACTGGCATAAAACTTGGAGTTAAACGCCCAAACTGGCATAAAAGCTGGCGTTTAACTCCAGAAAAGGTCTCTACACGAAAATGCTTCATTGCTCAGCCCAAGCACACACCAAGTGGACCCAGAAGTGGATTTTTACGTCATTTACTCATTTCTGTATACCTTAGGTTACTAGTTCACTATTAATAGGATCTTTTAACATTGTATCAGAACCTCATGACACTTTACACGTTTCTTTGTGTACCTTCCACGGCATGAGTCTCTAAACCCCATGGTTGGGGGTGAGGAGCTCTGCTGTGTCTTGATGGATTAATGCAATTACTACTGTTTCTTATTCAATCATGCTTGCTTCCATTCTAAGATATCACTTGCTCTTAACCCGGATGAATGTGATGATCCGTGACACTCATCATCATTCTCAACTATGAACGTGTGCCTGACAACCACCTCCGTTCTATTTTAGATTAAGTAGATATCTCTTGGATTCTTTAATCGGAATCTTCGTGGTATAAGCTAGAACTAATGGCGGCATTCAAGAGAATCCGGAAGGTCTAAACCTTGTCTATGGTATTCTGAGTAGGATTCAATGATTGAATGACTGTGATGTGCTTCAAACTCCTAGCAGGCGGGGCGTTAGTGACAGACGCAAAAGAATCACTGGATTCTATTCCGGCCTGACCGAGAACCGACAGATGATTAGCCATGCTGTGACAGAGCATAGGAACATTTTCACTGAGAGGATGGGAGGTAGCCACTGACAACGGTGAAACCCTACATACAGCTTGCCATGGAAGGAGCCTTGCGTGTTTGATGAAGAAGACAGTAGGAAAGCAGAGATTCAGAAGATGGAGCATCTCCAAAGCCTCAACCTATTCTCCATTACTGCAAAACAAGTACCTATTTCATGTTCTTTTGCTTTTCGAAATCAATCCTGATAATTTCTGATATCCTGACTAAGATTTACAAGATAACCATAGCTTGCTTCAAGCCGACAATCTCCGTGGGATCGACCCTTGCTCACGCAAGGTATTACTTGGACGACCCAGTGCACTTGCTGGTTAGTTGTGCGGGATTGCAAAAGTGTTATTGCAATTTCGTGCACCAAGTTTTTGGCGCCGTTGCCGGGGATTGTTCGAGTTTGGACAACTGACGGCTTATCTTGTTGCTTAGATTAGGACTGTTTTATTTTTGTTGGTTTAGAGTCTTTTAGTTGAGTCTAGTTTCATATTTTAAGTTTGGTGTCAATTGCATGCTTTTGTTTTTCTTTTAGTTTTTCGAATTTGCATGTCCTTAGTTTCTTTTTGATCATTAAAAATTCTAAGTTTGGTGTCCTCTTTGTGTTTTTCCCTTTAAAATTTTCGAAAATTAGTGTTTGATTTTCTAAAAATTTTAAGTTTGGTGTCATTTTGTTGTTTTTCTCTTTCCTCTTTTCAAAAATCAAATCTTTTTCATAAAAACTTTTCAATCATATCTTTCTAATTACTATTTTCAAAATCTTTTTAATTAACTAATTGATTCAGTTCTCAATTTGCTTGGATCTTATTTTCTTTTTGATTTTCGAATTTTTATTTTAATTTCCTTTTGTTTTTATTTTAATTTTCGGTTAATTCAAAAAAAAAAAAAAACAAAATTTATCTCTTTGCAATCATTATCATTTCCCTTTTGTCCATTATGGACTTAAGTGGGATTGATCAGTCCAAAAGGACTTTGGGGTCATATGCTAACCCTATTACAGCTGCATATGGGAGTAGCATCTGTACACCTCCCATCAAAGCAAGCAGCTTTGAGCTAAACCCTCAACTCATTATCATAGTGCAGCAAAATTGCCAGTATTCCGGTCTTCCACAGGAAGAACCTACTGAGTTTCTGGCACAGTTCTTACAAATTGCTGACACAGTACATGATAAAGAGGTGGATCAGAATGTCTACAGACTATTACTATTTCCATTTGCTGTAAAAGATCAAGCTAAGAGGTGGTTGAATAACCAACCTACAGCAAGCATAAAGACATGGAAACAGTTATCAGACAAATTCCTGAATCATTTTTACCCTCCAAAGAGGATGACACAGCTAAGGCTGGACATCCAAGGCTTTAAACAAGAGGATAATGAATCCCTTTATAATGCCTGGGAGAGGTATAGAGGTATGCTTAGAAAATGCCCCTCTGAAATGTTTTCAGAGTGGGTACAGTTAGACATCTTCTACAATGGGCTTACAGAAAAAGCTCAGATGTCTTTAGACCACTCAGCTGGTGGATCTATACACATGAGGAAGACAATTGAAGAAGCTCAAGAGCTTATAGACACTGTTGCTAGAAACCAATACTTATATTCTAGCAATGAGTTCTCTCCAAAAGAGGAAGTCATGGCAGTAGTCACTGATCCTAATCCTCAAGAACAGATGAATGAGCTTAATCAACAATTGCTCCTGATGACAGAACAGTTAGCAGAATTTAAAGAAATGCTCCATGATACTAAGGTTGCTAACAAGAACATAGAACTGCAGTTGAATCAAGCAAAACAGCAAATATCTAAACAGATAACAGAGGAATGTCAAGCAGTTCAACTGAGGAGTGGGAAGACACTGAATGCCACTGCTCAAAAGAGCAAAAAGCCAAACAAGGAACAATTGACAGAGGATAACCAAACCACTATTCAAAATCCCTCTGAGGATAGTAAGAGCCCAGAGAGGAATACTTTTGGCGTTCAAACGCTAAAAAGGGAAGGAAAGCTGGCGTTAAACGCCCATTCCTTGCCCAGTTTTGGCGTTCAAACGCCAGAAAAGGGGGAAAAGTTGGCGTTAAACGCCCATTTTCCACCCAATCCTGGCGTTCAAACGCCAAGGGAGGATCAGACACCTGAGAGTGCTGATAATAATCCCTATAACAAGGCTTCTTCAACCACTTCTGTAAGGAATAAACCTGCAGCATCTAAGGTTGAAGAATATCAAGCCAAGATGCCTTATCCTCAGAAACTCCGCAAGGCGGAACAGGATAAGCAATTTGCCCGCTTTGCAGACTATCTAAGGACTCTTGAAATAAAGATTCCGTTTGCAGAGGCACTTGAGCAAATACCTTCGTATGCTAAGTTCATGAAAGAGATCTTAAGTCATAAGAAGGATTGGAGAGAAACTGAAAAAGTGTTTCTCACTGAAGAATGCAGTGTAGTCATTCTGAAAAGCTTACCAGAAAAGCTTCAAGATCCTGGAAGCTTTATGATACCATGCACATTAGAGGGCGCTTGCACCAAGACAGCCCTATGTGATCTTGGAGCAAGCATCAATCTAATACCTGCATCCACTATCAGAAAGCTTGGGTTGACCGGAGAAGTCAAACCAACCAGGATATGCCTCCAACTTGCTGATGGCTCCAATAAACATCCATCAGGCATAATAGAGGACATGATTGTCAAGGTTGGGCCATTTGCCTTTCCAACTGACTTTGTGGTGCTGGAAATGGAGGAGCACAAAAGTGCAACTCTCATTCTAGGAAGACCTTTCCTAGCAACTGGACGGACCCTCATTGATGTACAAAAAGGGGAAGTAACCCTGAGAGTCAATGAGGATGAGTTCAAGTTGAATGCTGTAAAGGCTATGCAGCATCCAAACACACCAAATGACTGCATGGGCGCTGACATTATTGACTCTCTAGTAGAAGAGATCAATATGACTGAAAGCCTAGAATCAGAGCTTGAGGACATCTTTAAAGATGCTCAACCTGATCAAGAAGAACCAGAGGAAACAAAGGAATTTTCGAAAATTCCTCAGGAGGAGGATAAGCCTCCCAAGCCTGAACTCAAACCACTACCACCATCCCTGAAATATGTATTTCTGGGAGAAGGTGAAACTTTTCCAGTGATTATAAGCTCTGCTTTAAATCCACAGGAAGAGGAAGCACTGATTCAAGTGCTAAGGACACACAAGACAGCTCTTGGGTGGTCCATAAGTGATCTTAAGGGCATTAGCCCAGCTAGATGCATGCACAAGATCCTGTTGGAGGATAATGCCAAGCCAGTGGTCCAACCACAGAGGAGGCTAAATCCAGCCATGAAGGAGGTGGTGCAGAAAGAGGTCACTAAATTACTAGAGGCTGGGATTATTTATCCTATTTCTGATAGCCCCTGGGTGAGCCCTGTCCAAGTTGTCCCCAAAAAGGGAGGCATGACAGTGGTTCATAATGAAAAAATAAACTGGTTCCTACAAGAACAGTCACAGGGTGGCGTATGTGTATTGACTACAGAAGGCTCAATACAGCCACCAGAAAGGATCATTTTCCTTTACCATTCATAGACCAAATGCTAGAAAGACTAGCTGGTCATGATTATTACTGCTTTTTGGATGGCTATTCAGGTTACAACCAGATTGCAGTAGATCCTCAGGACCAAGAGAAAACAGCATTTACTTGCCCTTCTGGCGTGTTTGCCTACAGAAGGATGCCTTTTGGTCTGTGCAATGCACCTGCAACCTTTCAGAGGTGCATGCTCTCTATCTTCTCAGATATGGTAGAGAAATTTCTGGAAGTCTTCATGGATGACTTCTCAGTATATGGAGACTCATTCAGCTCCTGTCTTAATCACCTAGCACTTGTCCTGAAAAGGTGCCAAGAGACTAACCTGGTTTTAAACTGGGAGAAATGTCACTTTATGGTGACTGAGGGAATTGTCCTTGGGCACAAAATTTCAAGCAGGGGAATAGAGGTGGATAAGGCAAAGGTAGAGGTAATTGAAAAATTACCACCACCTGCCAATGTTAAGGCAATCAGAAGCTTTCTGGGGCATGCAGGATTCTACAGAAGGTTTATAAAGGATTTTTCAAAAATTGCAAAACCTCTGAGTAATCTGCTAGCTGCTGACACACCATTTGTGTTTGACACACAGTGTCTGCAGGCATTTGAGACCCTGAAAGCTAAACTGGTCACAGCACCAGTCATCTCTGCACCAGATTGGGCATTACCATTTGAATTAATGTGTGATGCCAGTGATCATGCCATTGGTGCAGTGTTGGGACAGAGGCATAATAAACTTCTGCACGTCATTTATTATGCTAGCCGTGTTCTAAATGATGCACAGAGAATTACACAACCACAGAAAAAGAATTACTTGCAGTGGTTTATGCCATTGACAAGTTAGATCTTATCTAGTAGGATCCAAGGTGGTTGTGTACACTGACCATGCTGCTCTTAAATACTTACTCACAAAGCAGGATTCAAAACCCAGACTTATCAGATGGGTGTTGCTTCTGCAAGAGTTTGATATAGAAATAAGAGACAGAAAGGGACAGAGAACCAAGTAGCTGATCATCTGTCCCGAATAGAACCAGTAGCTGGGGCGTCCCTCCCTTCTACTGAGATCTCTGAGACTTTCCCAGATGAGCAACTCTTGCCATTCAGGAAGCTCCATGGTTTGCAGATATTGTAAATTATAAAGCTGTGAGGTTCATACCCAAGGAGTACAGCAGTGTGCAAAGAAAGAAATTAATTTCAGATGCCAAGTACTACCTCTGGGATGAACCATATCTCTTTAAGAGATGTGCTGACGGAGTGATCCGCAGATGTGTACCCAGAGAAGAAGCACAAAGGATCCTATGGCATTGCCATGGATCACAGTATGGAGGACATTTTGGAAGTGAGCGAACAGCCACTAAAGTCCTCCAGTGTGGCTTCTACTGGCCTACTCTCTATAAAGATTCCCGAGAGTTTGTGCGTAACTGTGACAGTTGCCAAAGAGCTGGTAACCTGCCTCACGGATATGCCATGCCTCAACAAGGGATATTAGAGATAGAATTGTTCGATGTATGGGGAATTGACTTCATGGGGCCATTCCCACCATCATACTCAAACACTTACATTCTGGTGGCAGTGGACTATGTATCTAAGTGGGTAGAAGCAATTGCTACACCCACTAATGATACCAAGACCGTGCTGAAATTCCTCCAGAAATACATCTTCAGCAGGTTTGGTGTTCCCAGAGTACTAATCAGTGACGAGGGCACTCATTTCTGCAATAGACAACTACACTCTGCTATGGTTAGATATGGAATTAGCCACAAAGTGGCAACTCCGTATCATCCACAGACAAATGGGCAAGCTGAAGTCTCTAACAGAGAGCCAAAAAGAATCCTAGAACGGACTGTGATAGCTCGAAGAAAGGATTGGGCAAAGAGCTTGGATGATGCTCTGTGGGCATACAGAACAGCATTCAAGACTCCTATAGGAACCTCTCCATACCAACTGGTGTATGGGAAGGCCTGTCATCTGCCCGTGGAACTGGAACACAAAGCCTACTGGGCAACCAGATTCCTAAACATGGATGCTCAGTTAGCTGGTGAAAAAGATTGCTCCAGTTAAATGAGCTAGAGGAGTTCAGACTCAATGCCTTTGAAAGTGCAAAAATTTATAAGGAAAAGGCAAAGAAGTGGCATGATAAGAAGTTGTCAACCAGAGTCTTTGAGCCAGGACAAAAAATTCTGCTCTTCAACTCTAGGCTCAAATTGTTTCCAGGAAAACTCAAATCCCGGTGGAGGGGACCGTATGTGATTACAGGAGTGTCACCATATGGATATGTTGAGCTTCAGGATATTGATTCTGACAAAAAGTTCATTGTTAATGGACAGAGAATCAAGCATTATCTTGAAAGCAATTTTGAGCAGGAATGCTCAAAACTGAGACTTGAGTGAGTCTTAGTAAAGGTCCAGCTAAAGACAGTAAAGAAGCGCTTGCTGGGAGGCAACCCAGTCATTAGGAGGTTGTGTGAATTGTTTTTACAGAGGCAAGTATCAAAAATGAAGGAATTCACAGAGTTACAGAAGGATTCAGCTCAAAAAGCAGAGGAAAAGAGCTTACTGGCGAAAAAATGCCAGTAAGGGGCATTTTGGGCGTTAAATGCCAGAATGCGTATCATTCTGGGCGTTTAACGCCATCGCCAGAATGGGCACCATTCTGGGCGTTTAACGCCAGGTGTGCAGCATCCTGGGCGTTTAGAAAAACGCCCAGTGATAAAGGCTTTCTGGCGTTTAACGCCAGCCAGGGCACCTGGCTGGGCGTTAAACGCCCAAAAGGGGCAACAAATGGGCGTTAAACGCCAGAATGGGTGCCATTCCGGGCGTTTAACGCCAAAAAGGTGGGGGGACCACAATTTTGTTTTCAAATCAATTTTTTTCAAACTTTCCTTTTCCTACCCATACTCTTCTACATAAATACACTTCAACCTTTCATCATTCACTTTCAAATTTTCAAAATCCAAAACCATTCTTCAAATCTATCTCAAATCAATTCCAAATCTCATTCAAAAACTCACCCTTTTTTCAAATTCTCTCCATATCTTCTCAAATCTCTTCTTATTTTTTTCGAAATCTCCTTCCTCCCCTTTTATAAGAACACGTTCGGCCCCTCATTGCCCACACCATTCGAATTTGCTCCTCTCTCTCTCTCTTCTTTCCTTTCTTTTGCTTGAGGACAAGCAAACCTCTAAGTTTGGTGTGCTTTTCCGTGATCACTAAAGCCAAGATCATGGCTCCTAAGGGAAAACAAACCAATTTAAGAGGCAAGAAAGAGAATAATCCAAAGAATCTTTGGAATCAAGAGAAGTTCTTAACAAAAGAACATGAAGACCATTATCACAAAATAATGGGTCTGAGGTCAGTGATCCCGGAAGTGAAGTTTGATCTGAAAGAAGATGAATATCCGGGGATCCAAGAGCAAATTCGAAACAGAGGATGGGAAGTTCTAACCAATCCTGAGATAAAGGTTGGAAGGAACATGGTTCAGGAATTCTACTCAAATCTGTGGCTAACAGATAAGCAGAGAATGACTGGAACCGCTTACCATACCTATAGAACCATGGTCAGAAGGATAGTTATGTACTTCCATCTGGACAAAATAAGAGAAATCTTCAAGTTGCCTCAACTGCAAGATGATCCTAACTCCTTTAATAGGAGGATGGTGAGAGCAGATAAAGGGTTAGATCAAGTTCTAGAGGACATATGCCTCCCTGGAACTAAGTGGATAACCAATTCTAAGGGTGTCCCAAATCAACTCAAGAGGGGAGACCTCAAACCAATTGCAAGAGGTTGGCTAGACTTTATTGGGCGTTCCATATTGCCCACTAGCAACCGTTCTGAGGTCACCATCAAGAGAGCAGTGATGATTCATTGCATTATGCTTGGAAGAGAAGTGGAGGTTCATCATGTGATTGCTTGTGAGATCTACACAATTACAAATAAAAATTCCACTGAAGCCAAACTGGCTTACCCAAGCTTGATCTCCTTGCTCTGTAAAGAGGCTGGGGTGAAGATGGGAGTAGATGAATTCATACCCATTGAACATCCAATCACCAAGAAGTCAATGGAAGGACAAATGCAAGACAACTCTATCAAAAGGAGGGCGCAGGAGTTCCTCCCTGAATTCCCTGAAATTGGCTACTGGGCCAGCCTAGAAGCATCTATCAACAGGTTGCAAGAGACTATGGAGCAACTTAAGGAAGAACAGCAGAATCAGAACTGCATGCTCTGCAAATTGCTGAAGGAACAGGAGAAGCAGGAGCGTGAAATCCAAGAATTGAAACGCCAAAAGCTCTCCTCTCAAGCTGAGGGAGCATCCACTTCTCAAAATCAAGGTTGTTGAGTCCTAACTCTGTGAAAACCTCTATCATTAGGAGCCTAGTTTAAATTTTTGTTTTCTAATTTTTTCTTTTAGTTTCATTTTATATCTATTTTTGAGTCTTGTTCTTAATTCATAATTAATAAAATTTAAAGATTATGCCTTAAAGTTATGAATGTCCTATGAATCCATCACCTCTCTTAAATGAAAAATGCTTTAATCACAAAAGAACAAGAAGTACAGGATTTCGAAATTATCTCTGAAACTAGTTGAATTAGTTTGATGTGGTGACAATACTTTTTGTTTTCTGAATGAATGCTTGAACAGTGCATATGTCTTTTGAATTTGTTGTTTTGAGAATGTTAAAATTGTTGGCTCTTGAAAGAATGAGGAGAAAGAGAACTGTTATTGAGGATCTGAAAAATCATCAAATTGATTCTTGAAGCAAGAAAAAGCAGTAAATACAAAAAAAAAAAATTTTTCGAAAAAAAAAGAGAGAAAAAGAAAAAGAAAGAAATAAAGTTGTGAACCAAGGCAAAAAGAGTGTGCTTAAGAACCCTGGACACCTCTAATTGGGGACTCTAGCAAAGCTGAGTCACAATCTAAAAAGGTTCATCCAATTATGTGTCTGTGGCATGTATGTATCCGGTGGTAATACTGGAAGACAGAGTGCTTTGGGCCACAGCCAAGACTCATACACTAGCTATGTTCAAGAATCATTATACTTAACTAGGAGAATCAATAACACTATCTGAGTTCTGAGTTCTTATAGATGCCAATCATTCTGAACTTCAAAGGATAGAGTGAGATGCCAAAACTATTCGGAGGCGAAAAGCTACTAGTCCCGCTCATCTAATTGGAACTATGTTTCTTTGATATTTTGGAGTCTATAGTATATTCTCTTCTTTTTATCCTATTTTGATTTTCAGTTGCTTGGGGACAAGCAACAATTTAAGTTTGGTGTTGTGATGAGCGGATAATTTGTACGCTTTTTGGCATTGATTTCAGTATGTTTTTAGTATCTTTTAGTTAGTTTTTAGTATATTTTTATTAGTTTTTAGTTAAAATTCACTTTTCTGGACTTTACTATGAGTTTGTGTGTTTTTCTGTGATTTCAGGTATTTTCTGGCTGAAATTGAGGGTCCTGAGCAAAAATCTGATTCAGAGACTGAAAAGGACTGCAGATGCTGTTGGATTCTGACCTCCCTGCACTCGAAGTGGATTTTCTGGAGCTATAGAAGCCCAATTGGCGCGCTCTCAACGGCATTGGAAAGTAGACATCCTGGGCTTTCCAGCAATATATGATAGTCCATACTTTGCCCAAGATTTGATGGCCCAAACCGGCGTGGCAAATCAGCATCAGAAATTCCAGCGTTTAACGCTGGAACTGGCATAAAACTTGGAGTTAAACGCCCAAACTGGCATAAAAGCTGGCGTTTAACTCCAGAAAAGGTCTCTACACGAAAATGCTTCATTGCTCAGCCCAAGCACACACCAAGTGGACCCAGAAGTGGATTTTTACGTCATTTACTCATTTCTGTATACCTTAGGTTACTAGTTCACTATTAATAGGATCTTTTAACATTGTATCAGAACCTCATGACACTTTACACGTTTCTTTGTGTACCTTCCACGGCATGAGTCTCTAAACCCCATGGTTGGGGTGAGGAGCTCTGCTGTGTCTTGATGGATTAATGCAATTACTACTGTTTCTTATTCAATCATGCTTGCTTCCATTCTAAGATATCACTTGCTCTTAACCCGGATGAATGTGATGATCCGTGACACTCATCATCATTCTCAACTATGAACGTGTGCCTGACAACCACCTCCGTTCTATTTTAGATTAAGTAGATATCTCTTGGATTCTTTAATCGGAATCTTCGTGGTATAAGCTAGAACTAATGGCGGCATTCAAGAGAATCCGGAAGGTCTAAACCTTGTCTATGGTATTCTGAGTAGGATTCAATGATTGAATGACTGTGATGTGCTTCAAACTCCTAGCAGGCGGGGCGTTAGTGACAGACGCAAAAGAATCACTGGATTCTATTCCGGCCTGACCGAGAACCGACAGATGATTAGCCATGCTGTGACAGAGCATAGGAACATTTTCACTGAGAGGATGGGAGGTAGCCACTGACAACGGTGAAACCCTACATACAGCTTGCCATGGAAGGAGCCTTGCGTGTTTGATGAAGAAGACAGTAGGAAAGCAGAGATTCAGAAGATGGAGCATCTCCAAAGCCTCAACCTATTCTCCATTACTGCAAAACAAGTACCTATTTCATGTTCTTTTGCTTTTCGAAATCAATCCTGATAATTTCTGATATCCTGACTAAGATTTACAAGATAACCATAGCTTGCTTCAAGCCGACAATCTCCGTGGGATCGACCCTTGCTCACGCAAGGTATTACTTGGACGACCCAGTGCACTTGCTGGTTAGTTGTGCGGGATTGCAAAAGTGTTATTGCAATTTCATGCACCAGGCATAAGATTTATCCCTGACCCCAGATCACACAGAGCTTTTTCAAAGGTCATGGTGCCTATGGTACAAGGTATCAAAAACTTGCCAAGATCTTATTTCTTTTGAGGTAGAGTTTGTTGAATCCAGGTATCTAGTTCACTAATGAGCAAGGGAGGTTCACTTTCCCAAGTCTCATTACCAAACAACTTGGCATTCAGCTTCATGATAGCTCCTAAGTATTGAGCAACTTGCTCTCCAGTTACATCTTCATCCTCTTCTGAGGAAGAATAGTCTTCAGAGCTCATGAATGGCAGAAGGAGATTTAATGGAATCTCTATGGTCTCTATGTGAGCCTCAGATTCCTTTGGATCCTTAATAGGAAACTCCTTCTTGCTTGAGGGACGTCCCAAGAGGTCTTCCTCACTAAGATTTTCGTCCTCCTCCTCCCTTGTGCATTCGGCCATATTGACTATGTCAATGGCCTTGCACTCTCCTTTTGGATTCTCTTCTGTATTGCTTGGGAGAATAATGAGAGGAGTTTCAATGACTTTCTTACTCAGCTGGCCCACTTGTGCCTCCAGATTTCTAATGGAGGATCTTGTTTCACTCATGAAACTGAAAGTGGCCTTTGACAGATCAGAGACTAGATTGGCTAAATTAGAAGTGTTTTGTTCAGAATTCTCTGTCTGTTGCTGAGAAGATGATGGATATGGCTTGCTATTGCTTAGCCTATTGCGTCCACCATTGTTAAAGCCTTGTTGAGGCTTTTGTTGATCCTTCCATGAGAAATTTGGATGATTTCTCCATGATGAGTTATAGGTGTTTCCATAAGGTTCACCCATGTAATTAACCTCTGCCATGGTAGGGTTCTCAGGATCATAAGCTTCTTCAGAAGCTGCCTCTCTAGTACTGTTAGATGCATGTTGCCATCCGTTCAGATTTTGAGAGATCATGTTGACTTGTTGAGTCAACACTTTGTTCTGAGCCAATATGGCATTCAGAGTATCAATTTCAAGAACTCCTTTCTTCTGAGGTATCCCATTATTCACGGAATTCCTCTCAGAAGTGTACATGAATTGGTTGTTTGCAACCATATCAATGAGTTCTTGAGCCTCTTCAGGCATTTTCTTTAGGTGAATAGATCCACCTGCAGAATGGTCCAATGACATTTTCGAAAATTCAGATAGACCATAATAGAATATATCTAATATGGTCCATTCTGAAAACATGTCAGATGGACATCTTTTGGTCAGCTGCTTGTATCTTTCCCAAGCTTCATAGAGGGATTCACCATCTTTTTGTTTGAAGGTTTGAACATCCACTCTCAGTTTGCTCAGCTTTTGAGGAGGAAAGAATTTATCCAAGAAGGCAGTGACCAGCTTATCCCAAGAGTCCAGGCTATCCTTGGGTTGTGAATCCAACCATATTCTAGCTCTGTCTCTTACAGCAAAAGGGAAAAGCATGAGTCTGTAGACTTCAGGATCAACTCCATTCGTCTTTACAGTCTCACAGATCTGTAAGAACTCAGTTAAAAACTGATAAGGATCTTCAGATGGAAGTCCATAAAACTTGCAGTTTTGTTGCATTAAAGCAACTAGCTGAGGTTTCAGCTCAAAGTTGTTGGCTCCAATGGAAGGAATGGAGATGCTTCTTCCATCAAATTTGGATGTTGGCTTTGTGAAGTTACCAAGCATTCTCCTTGCATTATTATTATTTTCGGCTGCCATCTCCTTCTCTTGTTCTAATGTTTCTGAAAGGTTACCTTTAGAATAATGTAATTTAGCTTCTCTTAATTTCCTCTTCAAAGTCCTTTCAGGTTCTGGATCTATTTCAACAAGAGTGCCTTTTTCCCTATTCCTACTCATATGAAAGAGAAGAAAACAAGAAAAGAAAGAGGAACCCTCTATGTCACAGTATAGAGATTCCTTTATGTTAGTAGAAAAAGAAAAGGGGGGAAGAAAATAGAAGAGGGGGTTCGGATATTTGGATGGAGAGAGGTGAAGAGAAGTGTTAGTAATTAAATAATTAAATAAAATAAGAAAAGAGAGGGAGAATTTCGAAAATAATTTTGAAAAAGGGGTTAGTAATTTTCGAAAATTAAAAGATAAGATAGAATTAAAATTAAAACAATTAATTAATTAAAAAGAATTTTTGAAAAAAAGAGAGGTATTTTCGAAAATTAGAGAGGGAAAAGTAGTTAGGTGGTTTTGAAAAAGATAAGAAACAAACACAAAGTTAGTTAGTTGATTGAAAAAGATTTGAAATAAAATTTTTAAAAAAAAGATAAGAAGATAAGAAGTTAGATAAGATATTTTGAAATCAAATTTTGAAAAAGATAAAATTTTGAAAAATATAAGATAAAAATTTTAAGAAAAAGATATTTTGAAAAAGATTTAATTTTTAAAATGACTTAACTAACAAGAAACTACAAGATAAGATTCTAGAATTTAAAGATTGAACCTTTCTTAACAAGAAAGTAACAAACTTCAAATTTTTGAATCAATCACATTAATTGTTAGCATATTTTCGAAAATTTGATGTAAAGATAAGAAAAAGATTTTGAAAGCAATTTGAAAAAGATTTTTGAAATTTTCAAAAAAGAGGAAAAATTGGAAAAGATATGATTTTTGAAAAGGATTTTGAAAAGATAAGATTTTTAAAATTGAAATTTTGACTTGACTTGTAAGAAACAACTAATTTTAAAATTTTTTGACCAAGTCAACCCAAAATTTTGAAAATTTGGAGGAAAATAAGGAAAAGATATATATTTTTTTTATTTTTGAATTTTTAATTATGAGAGAGAAAAACAACAAAAATACTCAATGCATGAAATTTTTAGATCAAAACAATGAATGCATGCAAGAATGCTATGAATGTCAAGATGAACACCAAGAATACTTTGAAGATCATGATGAACATCAAGAACATAATTTTGAAAAATTTTTGATGCAAAGAAAACATGCAAGACACCAAACTTAGAAATCTTTAATGCATGGACTCTAACAAACAAAAAATGCACATGAAAAACAACAAACAACACAAAACAAGAAAACATCAAGATCAAACAAGAAGACTTGTCAAGAACAACTTGAAGATCATGAAGAACACCATGAATGCATGGGATTTTCGAAAAATGCAAGAAAAATTTTTAAAAGCATACAATTGACACCAAACCTAAAAATTGACTCAAGACTCAAACAAAAAACACAAAATATTTTTAGTTTTTATGATTTTCTAAATTTTTTTTTGAATTTTTATTATTATTATTTTTTTTTCAAAATTAAAGTTTGGGAAAACGAAAAATAAAAGAAAAAAATTTTGAAAAAGATTTTTGAAAAGAAAATTACCTAATCTGAGCAACAAGATGAACCGTCAGTTGTCTATACTCGAACAATCCCCGGCAACGGCGCCAAAAACTTGGTGGACGAAATTGTGATCCTCTTTATATTTGCATGAAATTTATTTAATGGCTATTGGCTATGTGTGGACACAACTCCGTTCAACTTAACCAGCAAGTGTACTGGGTCATCCAAGTAATACCTTACGTGAGTAAGGGTCGATCCCACAGAGATTGTTGGTATGAAGCAAGCTATGGTCACCTTGTAAATCTCAGTTAGGCAGATTAAATTGGTTTATGATGAGTTCTAAAATTAATAATAAATGGAAAATAAAAAGGGATAGAAATACTTATGTAAATCAATAGTGGGAATTTCAGATAGGTGTATGGAGATGTTGTGTTCCTCTTGAAACTCTACTTCACTACTCACTCTTCCTTCAATCCTTCTTACTCCTTTCCACGGCAAGCTGTATGTAGGCCATCACTATCATCAATGGCTACTTTTAATCCTCTCGGGAAAATGGTCCTATGCGCTGTCACTGCACGGCTAATCGTCTGGAGGCATCACCCTTGGTTGATAGCTACATCCCATCCTCTCAATGAAAATGGTCCAAATGCTCTGTCACAGCATGGCTAATCATCTGTCGATTCTCAATCAGGTTGGAATAGAATCCATTGATTCTTTTGCGTTTGTCATCACGCCCAGCCTTCAGGAGTTTGAAGCTCGTCACAGTCATTTAATACCGGAATCCTACTCGGAATACCACAGACAAGGTTAGACTTTCCGGATTCCCAGGATCCTACTCGGAATACCACAGACAAGGTTAGACTTTCCGGATCCTCATGAATGCCGCCATCTATCTAGCTTATACCACGAAGATTCTGTTGGGGAATCTAAGAGATATGCGCCCGGCCTAAGGTAGAACGGAAGTGATTGTCAGTCACGCGCGTTCATAGGTGAAAATGATGATGAGTGTCACGGATCATCACATTCATCAAAGTGTTGTACAACGTATATCTTGGAATAAGAATAAGAGAGAATTGAATGGAAAGTAATAATAATTGTATTGAAACTTGAGGTACAGCAGAGCTCCACACCCTTAATCTATGGTGTGCAGAAACTCCACCGTTGAAAATACATAAGTGAAAGGTTCAGGCATGGCTGAATGGCCAGCCCCCAAAACGTGATCACAGGATTCCAAATACAATCCAGGATGAGATTATGATAGTAGAAAGTTCTATTTATAATAAACTAGCTCCTAGGGTTTACATGAGTAAGTAATTGATGCATAAATCCACTTCCGGGGCCCACTTGGTGTATGTTTGGGCTGAGCTTGATCTATCCACGAGCTGAGGCTTTTCTTGGAGTTGAACTCCAAGTTATAACGTGTTTTGGGCGTTCAACTCCGGATCATGACGTGTTTCTGGCGTTTAACTCCAGACAGCAGCATGTACTTGGCGTTCAATGCCAAGTTACGTCGTCAATTTCCGAATAAAGTATGGACTATTATATATTGCTGGAAAGCTCTGGATGTCTACTTTCCAACGCCGTTGAGAGCGCGCCATTTGGAGTTCTGTAGCTCCAGAAAATCCATTTCGAGTGTAGGGAGGTCAGATTCCAACAGCATCAGCAGTCCTTTTGTCAGCCTTTTTCAGAGTTTTGCTCATGTCCCTCAATTTCAGCCAGAAATTACCTAAAATCACAGAAAAACACACAAACTCGTAGTAAAGTCCAAAAATGTGAATTTAACATAAAAACTAATGAAAACATCCCTAAAAGTAGCTTAAACTTACTAAAAACTACCTAAAAACAATGCCAAAAAGCGTATAAATTATCCGCTCATCATTATCTGACAGAACAGTTGGCAGAATTTAAAGAGATGTTACAAGACACTAAGGATGCTAATAGGAACATGGAAGCACAACTTGACCAGACAAGACAGCAGTTATCAAAATAGATAACAGAAGAGTGCCAAGCAGTTCAATTAAAGAGTGGAAAAACATTGAATACCTCATCTCAAAGAAGCAGAAAGCCAAGAAAAGAAAAAATAATAGAGGATGAGTAGACTGCTACCCAAAATCTCTCTTAGGACAGTAAGAGCCCAGAGAGGAATGATTCTGGCATTCAAACACCAGAAAAGGGTGAAAAACTGCCATTAAACGCCCAGTGGACGCCCAGTTCTGGCATTCAAATGCCAGAAAAGGGAGAAAAATTGGCGTTAAACGCCCAACCCATGTTCAGTTTTGGCATTCAAATGCCAGAAAATGGAGAGAATCTGGCGTTAAACGCCAATCCAGCCCCCAATCCTGGCGTTCAAATGCCTATGAGGGGTCAGACACTTGCAAGTGCTGATAATAACTCCCTCAAGAAGGCTTCTCAACCTACCTCTGTAGGAAATGAACCTGCAGCAACCAAGGTTGAAGAATACAAAGCCAAAATACCTTATCTTCAGAAAATTCGCCAAGCAGAACAGGATAAACAATTTGCCAGCTTTTCAGACTATCTCAGGACTCTTGAAATCAATATTCTGTTTGCAAAAGCACTTGAGCAAATACCCTCTTATGCTAAGTTCATGAAGGAGATCTTAAGTCATATGAAGGATTGGAGAGAAACTGAAAAAGTTTTTCTCACTAAAGAATGCAGTGCAATAATTTTAAAGAGCTTACCAGAGAAGCTTAAGGATCCTAGCAGCTTTATCATACCATGCACATTAGAGGGTACCTGTACCAAGACAGCTCTATGTGATCTTGGGGCAAGTATCAACCTAATCCCTGTATCCACTATCAGAAAGCTTGGGTTGAATGAGGAGGTCAAACCAACCCAGATTTGTCTTCAACTTGCTGATGGCTCCATTAAATACCCATCAGGCGTAATTGAGGATATGATTGTCACAGTTGGGTTATTTGACTTTCCCATTGACTTTGTAGTGCTGGAAATGGAGGAGCACAAGAGTTAAACCCTCATTCTAGAAAGACCTTTCCTAGCAACTGGACGAACCCTCATTGACGTCCAAAAAGGGGAAGTGACCCTGAGAGTTAATAGGGATAAGTTTAGGCTGAATGTTGTTGAAGCAATGAAGCATCCAAACACATCACAGGACTACATGAGTGTTGATATTATTGACTCCCTGGTAAAGGAGATCAGTATGGCTGAGAGTCTCGAATCAGAGCTAGAGGACATCTTTAAAGATGTTCAGCCTGATCTAGAGGAACCAGAGGAAATAAAAGAACATCTGGAAATTCCTCAGGAAGAGGAGAAACCTCCTAAATCCGAGCTCAAACCACTACCACCATCCCTAAAATATGCTTTTCTGGGAGAAGGTGAAACTTTTCCTGTAATCATAAGCTCTGCCTTAGAACCACAGGAAGAGAAAGTGCTAATTCAGGTGCTAAGGACGCACAAGACAGCTCTTGGTTGGTCCATTAGTGATCTCAAGGGCATTAGCCCAGCCAGATGCATGCACAAGATCCTACTGGAGGATAATGCCAAACCAGTGGTTCAACCACAATGGTGGCTGAATCCAGCCATGAAGGAGGTGGTGCAGAAAGAGATCACTAAATTACTAGAGGCTAGAATTATCTATCCCATTTCTGATAGCCCCTGGGTGAGCCCTGTCCAATTTGTACCCAAAAAGGGAGGCATGATAGTGGTTCATAATGAAAATAATGAATTGGTTTCTACAAGAACAGTTACAGGGTGGTGCATGTGTATTGACTACAGAAGACTCAATACAGCCACCAGAAATGATCATTTTCCTTTACCATTCATAGATGATGCACAAAAACTTGTCTCTCAATAAATTCCCCTTCAGAAAGTATACCGAATTGTCGTCAAGTAAAAACTCACAATAGAGTAAGGTCGAATCCCACAAGGATTGATTGGTCAAGCAACTTTAGTTGGAAGAGTGTGCTAGTTGAGCTAAACAGAATGTAGTTGATATTGCAGGAAATTAAATGGCGGGAGAGTAAATTGCAGAAAATAAAGTGCAGAATCTTAAATGGGGATTTGGGGAGATGAACATGGAAATAAATGGCAGAAAGTAAAGAGAATGGGTAAGATCAGAAATGGGGGATTCATTGGGCTAAGGAGATGTTGCATTCTCCAGATCAAATTCATTCTCATCTCTTCCTCAATCAATGCATTCATTGATCTCCTTGGCAATCTTAAGTGATTGGATCCCAATTCCATGGCAATCCAATCTCTCTAAGCTTGAACAATTGCCCAATTCCTTGATTTAATTGCTCATGGGAAGACATGAAGTGTAGTCACTGATTATACCACATGTATTTCCAAATCAAAGTGTTGGGAGAATTACATGTCACTATATCCGCCCAAACCCCAATTTAGTCCAACATGGGAAAGCATTTCTAGCATGATCTCCTCGTCTCTTTTCCAAGGCTCAGAGGAGATCCAATTATGGAGAGTTTCTTTTCCAAGACAACTAACCAATTGAATTAAGATCAAAAGCTTTCTAGTAAATCAAGAGAAAAGAAAGAGGTAGAAGAATGAGAACTATAATTGATCCATCAATTAAAACAGAGTTCCCTAACCCAATGAAAAGGGTTTAGTTGTTCATAGCTCTGGAAATGGAAAATGGCAGTGAAGAATACATGCTAAACTAGAAAATGCAAAAAAGTAAATATACAGAGGGTAGTTCTCCAAAGTGCCAAGCTTCTCTATAGTTCAAAACTACTCCTATATATACTACTCTTCTTGATCTTCTAGTGAGTTCTTCAAGTCTTGGATATGGGCCTTAGATCTTGAGTTGAAGCAGTTACAATCTTCAGTGGGCTCAGCATGTAGAAAAGTGTGAGTTAGGCATGGGCGTTAGTTAGGACGTTAGTGGTGTTAACGTTAAGTAAAAATGTGGGTTCGAGAACGTTAGTGACAATCACCTTTTTCACTAATGTTCCAACCCCAAATGGTCCACGTTAACTTCAACGTTAGTTGCACCACTACAAGAAAAACACCCATTCAGGTACACTTGAAAAGTGTAGCCCAAGATGAAAAAAAATGATGCCTTAGGCTACGGCTACGCTTTTTGGGCTACAGGTACGCTTTTTATGGTGATTCCTATTCGGCCGTTGCCTATTCTCAAAGGCTACGCTTTTCTACACCATGGGCTACGCTTTTGCCGTTTGGGAGTAGGCTACGCTTTTCAAGTGATGCTGTCCAGGACCAAAGGCTACGCTTTTCAGCTTGCATTCTTCCAGAATAGGCTACGCTTTTCAACGCTACTGCATCACTTGTAAAACATAGCCACATTGTATACCATAACTACTTTTTATAAGCGTAGCCTTAGGTCCCTCTTTTTTTTGTGTATACTATAGCTACTGTATATAAGTGTAGCCTTAGGTCTCGTTTTTTTTTTTGTATACTATAGCTAATAATTATTAATACAACATAACAGTTAATATGATTACATGTATAAATGAGTTGAATATTACAAAATAAAAATAAATACATAATTATACTAAATAATTTCTTTATATAATAAAATTTGTCTCTAACCAAAATATATTTATAACATTGATCCAAAAGTACTAGAATAAAGTTAACTGTAAAAATTCATACAACTCAAACTAAAGTAATCATAGCCATATCCAAGACTTGCAGACTATTTCTCACTATTTTTTATTCGTGGCTCGTCTTCTTCACTACCTAAAGAAATTCCATGACGTGCCTCCTTGTAGTACTTGATTAAAAGGTTGGCACAGTCCGCCTATTCAGTGAGATATTGTACGGTATCAAGTTCATGAGATTCTAGAATTTTCCTTTCTGCTTAGTGAAGGATGACGAGTGAAGCGGAAAAATAAACCTTAAGGATATCATTGCACCCATGTCTAAGCGAGGTTTCAGTCCTGTAATCAGTGATAATTTTAACCAGCCGATCCCTGAGCCTGTAGAAAAGCAAACAGAATTAAAGTTTTGCAAACATGCAGCATATAACCAGAAATAGTGAGAAAGGTAGTCCCTAATTAATGAGAACTACAAATACTAATCCTTTTACCTGCATACGTGATGACGGGTCATCATATACCCATTTTTCAAGCTAATTTCACTTGTTTTATTAGCCTTTATGCACTTTCTTGTATCCTAAGTAAGCAATTTGGAATGAAAATGCATAGCTTCTTTAAATCAAGCAACCATCATTAAATTTATGCTAAATCATGAGGTTTAAGCAAGAATTAAGTGATTTTTAATGAATTATAAACCTTATGAGTTTAGAGATACTTTGAGTGGTTATTTTGGTTTCTTGTAGATGAAGAAAGGAAGAAAAGAGGAAAAGCGTGGCTTAAAGAAAGCGTGGCCCAAGGGAAGGAGAAGTGTGCCGCATGGAAGGGAGGAAGCAAACATTGCCCTCCACAAGGGCACACTGCCCTCCAGGAGGGCAACATAATGAAACAAGCTTGAGAAGCAACAATGCCCTGCCCTCCTCAAGGGCGGAGCACAATTTGATGCCAAGGATCAAGGAAAACAAAAACTCTGCCCTGCCCTCCTCAAGGGCAATATCGGGCTCATCAAAGGAATAAATTCAAGGAAGAAGCTCACCAATGCTTGCCACAAGGATCAAACACGGCACCATGAGGAAGCAAGGAACTAGGCCTTACTTTGGTGCCAAGAAAATCAAGGAAAAGATGTAGCGTGCGCGTCACCCAAGTTTCGAACGCGGAGCTTCAACCTTGGCACATTGCCCTGCCCTCCACAAGGGTAGGGCAGCATTTTGGTGATGTACACCAGCGCACAAGAGTTGGCGCACCAAGGAACTCTCGGCAGCATCAGCACGCACGCACGGGCAGAATCTGGCGCACCAAAAAAAACTCTGCCCTGCCCTCCACAAGGGCAGGGCAGCATCCTGCAGCACCACACACCCAACTCGCACGCACCAAGAGCCGCACGCACAATTTCCTGCCCTGCCCTCCACAAGCGCAGGGCAACCTCCTGGGAGCTACTTTCTTTTTGGGCTGAAATTGGATTAAAAATCCAATTAAATTCAATTCTTCACCAAATCAAAAGCCCATCCAAATTCCAAAATCCAAGAATAGAAAGTGTATAAATAGGAGTTAGTTTGATGCAATTAGGACCCTTTTGACACTTTTTACTTTTCACCTTTACTTTGAGCTTTCTTGAGAATTGAGAGCTTCTTTTGATTTTTGAATTTTGAGAGCTAGGAACTGAGATTTCAGGGAATTGGGGAGGAGAATTGATATCTCTTCTTCCTCGTTCTTGCTGGAGCATTTTTACTTTTCTTGTTTGAGTCTTGGGTGTGAAGAATTGAGGAATTTCTGTCTCAATCTCCATTCAAGATCTCTTGAATTCCTCTTCTGCATAATTGAGTTCAATTACATTCTTTTTACTGCTTCTTCTTCAATTTCTTGTTAATTGCTTTGTGAATTTGGATCTGGGAAGGCAATTGAGATCTAGAATTTGCTATCTAGTCTCTGGAGTCCTGAGATCCCATTTCCCTTTTGGTTCTTCTGTGAACCCCTGCTGCAATTCAATTCCATTTCCTGTTTGAATTCTAGTTACTTCTAATTCAACTTCTGCTTTATTAATTGTTGCAATTTAATTTCCCTTGCTTGAATTCTGAAATCCCAATCCTCAAATCCCTTTTCATTACTGCAATTTATATTTCTTGCACTTTAAGTTACTGCAATTTATATTTCTTGTACTTTAAGCTTCAGTCATTTAATTTCTTGCTCTTTAAGATTCAGCATTTTTTTATTTCAGTTCTCTTTAATTTCTGCAAATCTTCCCTTCCCCTTTACATTTTTTGTTATTTACTTACTTTTGGATACAAAATCACTCAACCAAAACTTGATTCGCTTGACTAAATCAACCACTAAACTAAAATTGCTCAATCCTTCAATCCCTGTGGGATCGACCTCACTCATGTGAGTTATTATTACTTGATGCGACCCGGTACACTTGCCGGTGAGTTTTGTGTTGGATCATTTTCCACACATCAAGTTTTTGGCGCCGTTGCCGGGGATTGAAATAGATTGACAATGATTAAGTGAAGTGGAGATCTAGATCAAGCACTTTTTTTTTTATTTTTTAACTAACACACTAACTGTTTGAGAATTTGCCTCTGTCAACTCACTAACTGTTTGAGGGTTTATCTCAACTAACTACACTCAATTTTAAAGAGTGCTACTATTTGTTCCTCCAGATTGTTTGCGTGCCACAGGAAATTAAGTCTCTACAGACGAAGAGTATCATGACATGAAGCAACCACTTATTACACTAATCAAGAACAATTGTTCTTATGATGGAAATCCATTGGAAGATCCTCAACAGCACATATCCACTTTTCTGAGGACTTGTGATGCTGTCAAAACTGATGGTCCAGATCATGACACTTATAAGATCCTGTTATTCCCTTTCTCATTAAAGGGTGAAGCTGCACAATGGTTTGAAACTTTTCTCCAAGGAAGTATCACTAGTTGGGATGATTTGGTCACCAAATTTCTAGCCAAATTCTCCTCATCCAGACAGATCATCCAGCTGAAAGAGGGGGGACATCTATTCACACAAGGAGAAGAAGAACCACTCTTCAAGGCCTGAGAAAGATACAAGAAGGCAACTGATAAAGTGGGTTTTCGAGCTTTCTATGAAGGACTAACCCCAGAAACAAGAAAAGCAGTGGATTAATTCTCAGATAGCCTACTTAGAGCAACAACAACTGCCCAAGGAATTGCAAATTTCAATGACAAAGGAGTCATCAACCAACACTCATTCGAGAAACCACAGAATGCAATTTCAGAAAAAGAGTGATGAAACTTGAAGGAATGAAGGCATCCATAAACCTGAACAAACAAATGCACCATCAAACACAACAACACATGGAGCTGAGGGATAGAAAAGTTGATTGCCTGCAGTCTGCTGCAGTGAATGCCCAATTTCCACTATGGAGGCCCCATTCTTAGAAAAGAATGGGGGAGTCCCGACATCAAGAACAAGGAAGTTTCAACCAGAGCAAATCCATGACCCCAAACAACCAACATCACTCATCCACCAATGCCAATCAAAGCCAATACTCACAAAACACACACTTCCAGACTCATTCCAACTGGAGAAGGACCGAGTACCAAAATCACGAACTAAGAAACTTCAATTACAACAACCCCAACTTCACAAACCAGCAAAAACACCATTATGGTAACAACAACCACTACATGCCGCCACCACACCCACCCTTCCAACCTTTAACATCTCATAACCGATCAATCTCACAAGACTCTCAGAGGATCACGAACTTGGAGATCTTAATAGAGAGAATGATGAAACACCAAGAGGAGATAATAAGGAACCAAGAGATGTCAATCAGAGGAATTGAGGAGCAGATAGCTCAACTGGCGAAGTACTTTACAGAAATGGGTGAGAAGAAGATAAATACTTTCCTCAGAACCACTGAAGACAACCCAACTAACAACGAAGATGCCACAAAGCAGGAAGGATGGAAAAGGATCATAGAGGAAAGTGAGAGAACCTTGGACAAAGAAAGTACCAGCTAAGAAAAACACAACAAGGAAGTCTTTCAAGGAGAGACAGAGGATAGAATTAAAGAAAAACAGAAAAGCCCCACTGGAAAAATTTCACTAGGGGATAGAGTAATGATCAACATTCAAACCATGAAGGTGTCCCCACAGTTGTCTGATCACTACATTGTGACTAAGATCCTTCCATAGGAATTTATAGAGGTCATCAAAGAGGAAACCGGAAGGAAGTTCACAGTGAAGAAAGACAAGCTAAGGCACTGTGATTTGCAACTTTCATGATCAACAGAATGGAAAATGTCAAGCTAGTGACAATAAAGAAGCGCTTGTTGGGAGGCAACCCAACCTGAGGTAGTTTTCTTTTCATAGCTTTCTCAATAAAAATGTTGAATAATTGGTATGCATTGCAAGGAGCTAAGTTTGGTGTTGCACACCAAAACAACTTAAGGGAGAATGAAAGATTCTAAGTTTGGTGTTCCACCAAAAATCTCATTTAAAAAGAACATTCTCACTTCCTGCACAATGCTAGCTCCAAGCAATCGAACAAATTATTCAACTATTTAAACTGCTTTCTAGCTTTAATCCCATAACCTTTAGCGAGGATACAAGGTTTCACATATGGTTAACAAGTTGCATTAGAAGCAGTGGCAAACAATTAAGTTTGGTGTTCCCACACCAAAATAAATCCAAGAGCCACACTCAATTTATGCATACTAACCATACACTTAAGGGCTTGAGAAGCAAGCAACTTTTGAGAATGATGCAGGACATGAGTCAACAATTGAAGATATTATGCATCTTAACTCAAAGAGAACACAACAGAGGGAAGAATCAAAGGGCTGCAACTTCAAAGGTTGTATCTAAACTTAATCCTTGCTGCTGTGAAGTGTTTAACATGGGAACCGTTATATATCCTGCTAAAGTGTTTATCTAGCTGCAAGTGAAGTTGTTTGATTAATTATGATAATCTGCATGATGCTTGTCATTCATCACTTAGCTTGAATTTTGTTTTGTTTCCCATATGCTTGAATAAAAGAGAATTGTTTGAATTAGAAAGTAAATATCCAATGTTGCATAAGTTAGAATGGAAGTTAATGGTGGTGTATGTGTTAGATTAAATGCATAACTCATAAAATAATTGCTGCATAATGTCATTTTCATTAAAGTGTGAGCTAGCTTGCTGTTATAAAGGTTCTTATCAGTAAAGAAAAAGCCCTTGAAAACAAAAAATTAAAACAGAAAGAAAAGGAAGAAGAAAAAGCCAATGTGGCAAGAAAAACAAAAGAATAAAGGCTGGACACCAATAGCTTGGACCCTAGGACACATGCCTGTGGTGTTCTTGTACTAGGATATGCTTGGATAAGTAAATTCTGAGGGGTATTTCAAAACCCGGTCACTTAGATCAACTGATTTGGGATGACCAATTGAAAGTCCACAATAAAGAGCAACCTAGATACAGAGCATTTAGTTATCCAAAGAGATGCTGGGCATCAATGATCCTAGGAAGAAGTAGTGAGCCATGTGTCTGTGGTGGAAGATGTTGATTAAAAATAAAGCCAAAGGCTACTACTACAACATTAGACACCAAGCCTTCAAAGAATAATAAGCTTGATAAGCAACATGAGAAAAGAAAAGTTAGCAAGGGAGCAAAGAAAGAATAAACCTTATAACAGCAAGTTTAGCAAGCTTTTGAGGAAAAATGTATGTTATGTAACAGCAACAATAATTGAGTTATCATTGTCTGCATAAAAACTCCATAAGTCAAGTTCTGCTATATGCCTAATAAGGATATGTTTCTTTTCTTGTTCATTTCATTTTCTCTTAGTTTTGATGCTTGCTTGGGGACAAGCAAGAATTAAGTTTGGTGTTGTGATGACGGGTCATCATATACCCATTTTTCAAGCTAATTTCACTTGTTTTATTAGCCTTTATGCACTTTCTTGTATCCTAAGTAAGCAATTTGGAATGAAAATGCATAGCTTCTTTAAATCAAGCAACCATCATGAAATTGATGCTAAATCATGAGGTTTAAGCAAGAATTAAGTGATTTTTAATGAATTATAAACCTTATGAGTTTAGAGATACTTTGAGTGGTTGTTTTGGTTTCTTGTAGATGAAGAAAGGAAGAAAAGAGGAAAAGCGTGGCTTAAAGAAAGCGTGGCCCAAGGGAAGGAGAAGTGTGCCGCATGGAAGGGAGGAAGCAAACATTGCCCTCCACAAGGGCACACTGCCCTCCAGGAGGGCAACATAATGAAACAAGCTTGAGAAGCAACAATGCCCTGCCCTCCTCAAGGGCGGAGCACAATTTGATGCCAAGGATCAAGGAAAACAAAAACTATGCCCTGCCCTCCTCAAGGGCAATATCAGGCTCATAAAAGGAATAAATTCAAGGAAGAAGCTCACCAATGCTTGCCACAAGGATCGAACACGGCACCATGAGGAAGCAAGGAACTAGGCCTTACTTTGGTGCCAAGAAAATCAAGGAAAAGAGGTAGCGCGCGCGTCACCTAAGTTTCGAACGCGGAGCTTCAACCTTGGCACATTGCCCTGCCCTCCACAAGGGCAGGGCAGCATTTTGGTGATGCACACCAGCGCACAAGAGTTGGCGCACCAAGGGACTCTCGGCAGCATCAGCACGCACGCACGGGCAGAATCTGGCGCACCAAAAAAAACTCTGCCCTGCCCTCCACAAGGGCAGGGCAGCATCCTGCAGCACCACACACCCAACTCGCACGCACCAAGAGCCGCACGCATAATTTCCTGGGAGCTACTTTCTTCATGGGCTGAAATTGGATTAAAAATCCAATTAAATTCAATTCTTCACCAAATCAAAAGCCCATCCAAATTCCAAAATCCAAGAATAGAAACTGTATAAATAGGAGTTAGTTTGATGTAATTAGGACCCTTTTGACACTTTTTACTTTTCACCTTTACTTTGAGCTTTCTTGAGAATTGAGAGCTTCTTTTGATTTTTGAATTTTGAGAGCTAGGAACTGAGATTTCAGGGAATTGGGGAGGAGAATTGATCTCTCTTCTTCCTCGTTCTTGCTGGAGCATTTTTACTTTTCTTGTTTGAGTCTTGGGTGTGAAGAATTGAGGAATTTCTGTCTCAATCTCCATTCAAGATCTCTTGAATTCCTCATCTGCATACTTGAGTTCAATTACATTCTCTTTACTACTTCTTCTTCAATTTCTTGTTAATTGCTTTGTGAATTTGGATCTGGGAAGGCAATTGAGATCTAGACTTTGCTATCTAGTCTCTGGAGTCCTGAGATCCCATTTCCCTTTTGGTTCTTCTGTGAACCCCTGCTGCAATTCAATTCCATTTCCTGTTTGAATTCAAGTTACTTCTAATTCAACTTCTGCTTTATTAATTGTTGCAATTTAATTTCCCTTGCTTGAATTCTGAAATCCCAATCCTCAAATCCCTTTTCATTACTGCAATTTATATTTCTTGCACTTTAAGTTACTGCAATTTACATTTCTTGCACTTTAAGCTTCAGTCATTTAATTTCTTGCTCTTTAAGATTCAGCTTTTTTTTTTATTTCAGTTCTCTTTAATTTCTGCAAATCTTCCCTTCCCCTTTACATTTTCTGTTATTTACTTACTGTTGGATACAAAATCACTCAACCAAAACTTGATTCGCTTGACTAAATCAACCACTAAACTAAAATTGCTCAATCCTTCAATCCCTGTGGGATCGACCTCACTCATGTGAGTTATTATTACTTGATGCGACCCGGTACACTTGCCGGTGAGTTTTTTGTTGGATCGTTTTCCACACATCAATATGTTCTATGATTAGATAATGTAATATACCTTAAACCACATCTTATGTGTACCAACAATTTGCCTATGTATGTTCCATGATTGCTGTTACACTAAATCACCTTTATAATTTTATTACTTACCGAGGTATTTCCAACCCATTGGGAACCTTATTTACAATGTAGAGGGGATCAAGATTTCCAACTGTTTGCTCTAATAGCATGCCCACCTGTTGTTCAAAAAACCACGTTCAGAGGAGGCTGAGAAAGAGCAGGATATTTAAAAGCAACAAAACAGGCCCATATTTAAATGCACAATCCAGTTATCATGATATACCATTTCAGGCTTGTCAATGCATTGCTTGATTAATTCTTCCCAGCGTTCATCATCATTCTGCATAGTGACAAACTCTACAGCCTATATAACATAAAAACCACCTCAAACTTAAAATCCCTAAATCTCTGATTCAAGATTCAGAAAGCCACTTCAATAGAGAAAGAGAAACACCTCCTTAATGTCCCCCAGTTTATTTATAATAACTGCTAGGGCTTGCTTTGAGTTTCCCATCCTTCCTAAGATGAAAACTTGCTCCTTCAGTAGCTCTTTTTTAGTGCAAATTTCATAGGCCTGAAAAGATGAATTGAGAATTTGATTCACATGTGAATGCATACATACAATGGTTAAAGTTGGCATTGGTTCACCACAAACCTTCTCAAGAGTATAGTGCTGACTGCTATGTAGAAAAGGTAGCAGCATCTTTGGATCATAATCTGCATAAAGTTCTACCTATGAACATAAGACCAAAAAAACCAGATTATTGAATGTCATAAATAGTAACTTTTAATTGCATTCAGCAAATACAAAGCATTATTCATGTTAAGCAGCACAAAACAAATATCATAACAACCAGGCACTATTTGAAGATAAATGGGGAAAAGCCCATCACCAAAATGCATATGGTATATGAATATGGGTATGGTATTACAATTGAAGCACATAATGAAGTAGTTGGATTATCACAAAGAAATGAATTACAAAAGCAGGGCATGGCTAGAGTCTGTTAAAACCTAAATGCATTATTATAATCTGCAGTCACACTTAACATCAGCATTTAGAAGTTGCTTCACAACTTCTTGTGGACTTATTAAGTTCCTATGCTGGATCAATAAAGGAACTGCACGCTTGCAATCCAACATCATCAATTGGACAACCTGAACAAGAAGCAAATGTAAACAAGTAACAGTCCATTTATCAGTTAATGAGAACAAAAACAAGATAGAACATGAAAATATGTCCATCTTCAAGAAGAAGATCAATATACTTTTTAACCCTATAAATGTCTGAGAAATGTTCAATCTCAATCCACAACTATTGAAAACATGTTTGCTCAAGATTCTAATATATTACACTGAAGCTTGTAAATGAAACTCATCGGATGCTGCAATAGAATGCCAACAAAGATGAGAAATATGATTTTGCACATCAGAGAATACCACAAAATCATATAAAAACATGAAATTTGAAGATCAATTGCTACAAAGTATAATTTTACCTTTTCATGGATTGAATCTTGTAGGTTATATTTATCAATGAAATCAAAGAGTTTTGGTTTCATAAGCTGAAAATTTCAAATAAAAGAAAAAGAAAAAAGAAAAGGGAAGTGAATTAACAGTCAAAACAAAATAGACTAAAGACTATTTATCCTACTACCAAAGCATTTGAATGATATTTAATTAATTTAATAGCTGCCTAAACACTGGAAAAATTAATCAGAAAACGTACATCAGCATAAAATAAGGTAGGTACATCTTTAAAGGATTCCAAACCAGCTAACATGCTCGATAAGCTTATCAGCAAAGAACATAAAATTAAATGCAGGATAGCACGATGAACCTAAACATTATTAAGATCATTACTAGATCATATCAATCCTCAGAGGAAGTAAACATCAAGCTGATCTTATGCTACCTGACTAAGACTAGCAGCGGCTATTGGCCGATCTTCGAACTCCCTAAACAGTAAGCTAATGGAAGCTCCCAATTCACTCTCAATGAAGCTTTTTGCTTTCTTTGGAGAGAAGGCAGGGACCTTGTTCTGTCAAGAACAATCTTATATTCAGAATACATTGATCTAAGAATCAACACTTACTATTTCATGTCAAAGAATCTATACCTGCAACTTTGCTAGCTCATCCACAAATTCATGTGGAAATAGATCTGACCTTGTTGATGATAACAGCCCAAGCTTGATGAAAGTTGGACCAAGCTGCAACACACGCTCCCTAACCACGACGCTGTTTTCCGCCTTCTGCTTTTCTAAATAAAAATGTAACCAAACAAATTCCAATCAGCAAAAAACAAACACAAGTAAAACAGTCTAATGTCTGAATCTGAGTGCTGCAAGAAAGTTAAAATTAGTTTTCTAGCAGCACTAATTAATGAAGTGTAAGAACCAACCTGTTTATCTTCTGTGAAGCCTCTAATATATGCCCATTTTGCATTGTCCAATAAAACCCGAATACGCAAAGAAAGCACAAAAGACCAAACATCAATATATCTCTGCCAAGAACTGTAATTCTCATTAGCCCAACTGAAGCCTTCGTCCGAGGGTAAAACCTTGAGCTCCTCCAGCGGTGGAAGTTCTTCAGAGGTTCTTGATTTCACTGCCTTGGTCAAGGGTGGGTTAACATCTTTTTTTAAAATAGTTGCTGCTCCATTAACATTTTGTTTTGCAGCATGCACTGTCTCCACCTTATTATCAGACAGTGTGCTTCTCTTCACTACCTCACTTGAGGGTACCATTCTAACAGCTTTTCCATTGGTACCATACTTTGAATTTGATGCAGGCAATTCTGTCTGACGCATTACAACCAGGAACCTGGGATATGCATCATTCTCTGATGAATCACGCTGTCCCCTTTTATTCTTTGGAAACTTGGGATTCGAAATGGAGGATGAGAAGCTGAAGGAGTTTGGTGTTCTTCTATGATTTGTCAACTTTATATGGTGACAATAGCAACCATGCAAAGCCATTCTTATTACCCTTCAAGAAGCATCAGTATAAACAAACAAGACTTAAAGGATGATTAGGTGAATGCATCAAAATCAAAATCCAAAATAATTTAACAAGACAAAATTTATCATTAGCTGAATTTTTATAGCATATTTTTATTCAGTGTCACAGCAACAAGCTTTGTACAATTTAATTGGGGTGAACATGATTTTGAGGTTATAAAATAGAACATGTAATCAAATAACTAAAAATAAAAACTCACTTATTACTTAGCTAAACTAATATACCATTACTATTTGATAATAATAATAATAAGGTTACTCTCGTTGACTAAAATGTTAACATAAGATATATGTGTCCACATCTTAATAACATGATACATAACAGATATTGATTTATTTAGAATCTAGCAATGATGTTTACCAGCTAACTTGTTCCATCATGGACACTATTCTTTGCTGATAAGCTTCTGGAAGTGATTCCAAACCAGCTAACATGCTCTTATGTGTTATCCATGATTCAATTCAATTTAACTCAACCTAGTGTTCTTCATTCACATTAATCATATATGATCTGTTAAACATGATTTTACAATGAAATAATATGTTGAACTGATTATGGCGAGATATATGATCTGGTATTAATCAACCCAATTAATTAGCAGATGGATCAAAATTGAATTGAGAAAAGTAATCCAAATAGAAACCGGAACCTGAAGAAGAGGTCTGGGGAGATTGCAGCAGAACTTTTCAAAGGAGAGAATTGCATCCGCACCATTGGCGTCGAAAACGGCACTGATGAAACGCCTGCAGAGACATCGAAATTGAAATTGAAATTGAAATGAGAATGAAATGAAAGTTGGAGAGAGAGAGGGGTTGGGAGTACGAACAGGAAGTAAATCGTAGAAGCCGAAAGTGAGGACAGGAGCACGGCAAGCCCTAGCAGCGGCGGCAGCTTCAATTGACCCCAGGAGCAACGACAGTGCACGGCGGAACAGCCTCCTTCTCTCTCGCGTCGCGTCTTTGTCTTTTCTCTCAATTTAGTCTGCGAATCATCTTTCTCTTTCTCTCCTTTGGACTCCCTCCTCCACGACGGTGATGGCGGCGGCTGCAGCGGCGTTGCGGTGGTGACCTCCTCTCACTCTCTGGTCTCTCGCTCACGCTCTCATCTCTGTCTTCCTCCTCTCCTCCCTCTGGTTCACTCATTCACTCGAATCTGGGTGTGTGTGTGAAAGGGTGCGTGGCAAAGGTGAGTTAGGGTTAGGGTGAGTTGCGAAAGTGAGGGTGCTGCTGTGCTGGAACGTGAATGTGATTTAGTGATAAGGAAAAAAAAATTACTAAGTGTTGTGGGTGTATTTGGTTGTAGATACATTAGGCATCACTTCTAAAATGCACCCAAAATTTAACAAATAGGCTACCATCTAAAAGCGTTCTCTTTGATAGAAAAAGTGAACCTATAGATATCAACCTACGGCTACGCTTTATAAGTGATTTCTATAATACCTAAGGCTACACTTTTTAAATGATGCCACAATTATGTATCCTTTTCTCTTATAAAAAGGCAACACGGAGAAAAGCGTAGCCTATTTATAGAATAGGCTACGCTTTTCAAATGTAGCTTAAAAAAAGTGTAGCTGAATGGGTATTTTTCTTGTAGTGCACTAACGTGACCACTAACGTTGCCTCTTTGTCCTTCGTAAACGTTATTGGAGATCACATTTTCCAATAACGTTGCATTGTGCCCCCTTTCCCTACGTTAGAGTTCACGTTAGTATAACTAACGTGACTCTTAACGTGGACATGCCTAAGCTTCGAGAGCGTTAGTGACACTTACCTTTCTCACTAACGCTCCAAACGCCTCTCCTTCCCACGATAGAGCTCACGTTAATTGGATTAACGTGGCCACTAATGTGGTAGTGAATGCCATCTCCAACGTTAGTGACAAAGGTGAGTGTCACTAATGTTGGCTCATCATGCTTAGCTCCACGTTATCTCTCACGTTGGTGGTCTTGACGTGACCACTAACGTGGGCAATGTTGGCTTAATCCAATGTTAGTGACAAAGGTGAATGTTACTAACGTTGGCGTAGAGTTCACGTTAACTAAGTTAACGTGACTCTTAACGTGGCCAATTGCCAATTTGGATCGTTAGTGGTATTCACTTTTACCACTAACGCTGGAGCTCCCTTTTCCTCCACGTTAACTACCATGTTAATGTAGTTAACGTGGCAATTAACGTGGGCTATGATGGCTTTGAAGACGTTATTGGCGATCACTTTTCTCATTAACGTTGCAAGCTCATTCCCATTCCACATTAGTGGTCACGTTAATTAGATTAACGTGGCTACTAACGTGGTTCTTCCTTGCTTCCTTTGTCCTGATATCAAGCAAATAAAGTACATCAAAGCTCTAGTCTAAGTCATGAGATTATGAATCAACAATTTGTCATTCAATCCTTGCATAATCCTTATGAAATCATGTAAAATTCACAATAGTTGCTTGAATCAAGGTGTAAATGTAATTTCATCCAAAACTTGCTTATTTCCTAAAAAAATGCATGAAACTACCCTAAAATAGTAAAGAAAAGGTCAGTGAAACTGGCCTAGATGCCCTGGCATCACAACATCAAACTTAAAGCTTCCTTGTCCCTAAGCAAGTACTGAAACATGAGAATGATGAATGAAATAACAAGTGAAATGAGTCATTATTGTGGAAGTTAAGTCCTTGGTTTTATGGGGTTTCATGCATAGCAACTTAGGTTCATTCCATTACTGGTTTCCAGGCCTTTATCATGCTCTTGAACACTTGCTTGATTGTATCCTTTGATACTTCTTATTATTGATCTTTCCTTCTTTTCCAAAGTTTATTGCATTCCTTTTCAGGCTAAGTGCTCTGTAAGAGGGCGACTTTTTATGATAAGCTTTCAGCCAACACTCCCGAACCAATTGGTTCAAGGTGCTAGGTGTTGAGACAACCCTAAGGACTTACTCCCTCGAGCCTCTTTTCCCCATACATACACACCACAGGCATATGGTTTTTCATTTTTCTTTCTTGAGACCTTGGTGTCCAGCACCTCTTTGGGTCATTAAGTGCTCTGTACCAAGGGTTACTCTAGATAGTGGACTTTCAGCTGATAATCCCAGATTAGTTAACCCAAGTTACCAAGTGATAAGGCACCCCTAAGAGCTTATTCATCCAAGCATATCCCTTGCACATGGACACCACAGACACATGCCTCAATATTCAAACCCTTGGTGCCTAGCATTATGTCTTATTGTTTTTCTTTCTTTTTCAAACTCTTATTGTTTTTTTTCTTCTCTTATTGGGATCTTATTGTTTGGTTAGTCTCATAGAATGTGTTTCAAGTATGTGGTTTAGAGTATATAGTTGCCTCTATACCTTGTAGGTGAACCAACTTAGCTGACCAATGACCATACCACAAACTTTCAGAATCTTCTTCAAAAGATAACTCCACTCTTATTTTTCATAACATTTTCTTTTTAATTGACTTAGAAAGGCAAGCGTACATATAAGCAAGATGAAAATGAAAGCTAGGGCCTAGACTAACACACTTAGACCTAAGCAACTAAAGCTTAAAAACAGAATTAAAAATTCCTAAGCTACTATGGAAGCATGTTCTATTTCATACATGATTTTTCTTATTTAAAACTTGCAAAAGATAAAACAGGGAAGGAACTCCACTACCTTTTACTTATCGGAATGCTCAGGTCTTCTCCCATGTTTGTCCTCTTTATGTCTACTTGCACTTCCTTGCATCTGATTCATCCTTTGATGATGATGTATGGTTCCTTCCTGAGATTGATTGACCTCCTATAAAACCATTGGAAGTTGCTTGTTTTTCCAAGCACCTAGAAAGTGGTTAGCATGCATGTATGCCTGTGAATTTTTTTTTTGAACTTAGTTTGGTGTGTGAACACCAAATTTAGCTCTTTGCCTAATGCAACAAATTGAATACATGCAGAAACCTCATGTGCTTTTATTCAGAATGCATTAAAAATTAAACATTCATCAAGTAGTTTCTCTGTTTGTTAGAGCAGATTCTTTATCAATGAAGGGTTGCAACGCACTCTTCAGGGTGAGTCTTTTGGTGGAACACCAAACTTAGAGTCTCATATTCACCCTTGGAAGGTTTTGGTGTGCAACACCAAACTTAGCTCCTCACAATACAGAGAGTTTTACTTGAGTCGTTTATTAAGACAATAATGAAAAGAGACTACCTCAGGTTGGGTTGCCTCCCAACAGAGTGCTTTTTTAGCGTCGCTAGCTCGACGGTGGTTTCTCTAGTTGAGATTATACTTCTGTTTGGGGTCTTCCCCCATGCTACCTAAGTAGTGCTTGATTCTTTGCCCATTCACAGTGAATGTCCTCTTTGAGCTTTCTTCCATGATTTCTATGTGTCCATAAGGTGAGACTTTTGTGACTAAAAAGGGCCCGGACCATCTTGATTTGAGTTTCCCATGAAAGAGTTTCAGTTTGGAGTTGTAGAGAAGCACATGTTGTCCTTCATCGAAACTTCTTGGTGCCAGGTTGAGATCATGTCTCCTTTTTGCTTTTTCCTTATAGATCTTGGTGTTTTCATAGACTTGAGACCTAAACTCTTCCAGTTCTTGCAGCTGTAAGATCCTCTTTTCACTAGCAGCAGTGCTGTCCAGGTTTAATATCTTGAGAGCCCAAAAGGCCTTGTACTCCAGCTCTAATGGTAAGTGACAGGCCTTTCCATACACCAGTTGATATGGGGACATCTCAATTGGTGTTTTGAAGGCTATCCTATATGCCCAAAGAGCATCATCTAACTTTTTTGTCCAATCCTTTCTTGATGCCCCTACAGTCTTTTCCAAGATCCTTTTTAACTCTCTGTTGGATATCTTGGTTTGCCCACTTGTTTGGGGATGATAAGGTGTGGAAACCTTATGCTTCACCCCATACCTTAGGAGTATGGTCTCCAATGGTCTATTGCAGAAATGACTCCCTTTGTCACTGATGAGAGCTTGTGGGACTCCAAATCTGGTGAAGATATTCTTTCTAAGAAAGTTTATGACCACCTTATTATCATTTTTTGGGGTTGCCATGGCCTCCACCCACTTAGATACATAGTCCACTGCCACCAAGATATATTTGTTCGAATATGAGGTTGGGAATGGTCCCATGAAGTCGATTCCCCATACATCGAACAGTTCAAGTTCTAGAATGTATTGCTGTGGCATCTAATTTCTCTTGGGCAGATTTTTAGCCCTTTGGCACTCATTACAGCTCCTCACCAGTTCCTTAGCATCCTTGAAGATAGTGGGCCATAAAAACCCATATTGCAGTACCTTTGCTGCGGTTCTTTCTCCTCCAAAATGACCTCCATAGCTAGCACTATGACAACACCACAGGACCTCTCGTCCTTCTTCTTCTGAAATGCAACTCCTAAGGATTCCATCTGAGCGTTTCTTAAAGAGATAAGATTCATCCCAAATGAAATACTTAGCATCATTGATGAGTTTTCTTCTTTGACGTTTGTTGATCCCAGGGGGTAGGTCAATGGCTGCTTTAAAATTGGCAATATCTGCAAACCAGGGTGCTTTGTGAACCAACATTAACTGCTCATCTGGGAAGAACTCATTTACACTTGCATCATGTGTAGCATCTTTCTCACAAGGGATTCTGGATAGATGATCTGCTACCTTGTTCTCCACACCCTTTTTGTCTCTAATCTCAATGTTGAATTCCTGCAATAATAAGATCCATCTGGTTAGTCTTGGTTTTGACTCCTGTTTGGCAAATAGATATTTGAGTGATGTGTGATCAATGAAAACAATAACTTTAGAACCAATGAGGTATGATCTAAATTTGTCAAATGCAAAAACTATTGCCAGCAACTCCTTTTCGGTAGTGGTATAATTTCATTGAGTGTCATTGAGGAACTTGCTGGCATAGTATATGACATGCACCAAATTTTCTTTTCTCTATCCTAACACTGCCCCAACTGCGAAATCAGATGCGCCACACATCAGTTTGAATGGCAAATTCCAATCAGGTGGGGGTGATGATAGGAGCTGAGGATAGCTTCTTTTTCAAGTTTTCAAATGCGAGCATGCACTTCTCATCAAAGATAAATGGTGTATCAGACATAAGGAGATTGCTTAAGGGCTTGGCTATTTTTGAAAAGTCTTTAATAAATCTTTTGTAGAAGCCAGCATGCCCCAAAAAGCTTCTAATTGCCTTAACATCACTTGGTGGAGGTAATTTTTCAATTAGCTCCACCTTAGCTCTGTCCACCTCAATACCTTGGTTAGAAACTCTATGGCCAAGGACTATTCCATCTGTCGCCATAAAGTGGCATTTTTCCCAATTTAAGACCAAATTGGTCTCTTGACATCTTTTTAATACCAAGGCAAGATGATTTAGGCAATTAGGAAAGGAATCTCTGAATACTAAGAAGTCATCCATGAAGACTTCAATGTACTTCTCTATCATATCTGAGAAGATGGAAAGCATGCAGCGTTGAAAATTTGCTGGCGCATTACATAGCCCAAATGGCATACGCCTATAGGCAAACACCCCATATGGACAAGTAAATGATGTTTTCTCCTGGTCTCTTGGATCAACTACTATTTGGTTATATCCTGAATAACCATCTAGAAAATAATAGTATGCGTGTCCTGCAAGTCTTTCTAGCATCTGGTCCATGAAGGGAAGTGGGAAATGATCTTTTCTCGTGGCTTCATTGAGCTTTCTGTAATCAATACACATCCTCCATCCTGTGATAGTTTTTGTAGGGATTAGCTCATTCCTTTCATTGGGTACCATAGTGATTCCTCCTTTCTTGGGGACTACTTGGACAGGGCTGACCCATGGGCTATCCGAAATTGGGTAGATTACTCCTCCCTACCACAACTTCATGACTTCTTTCTGTACCACTTCCTTTATAATCGGATTCAGCCTCCTTTGGGGTTGAATGGAAGGTTTGGCATCATCTTCCAATAATATCTTATGCATGCATATGGCTGAACTGATTCCCTTCAAGTCAGCAAGTGTTCATCCGATGGCATCCTTATGCTTTTGTAAGACTTGAAGTAATTCTTCCTCCTGTTCGTGGCTGAGGGCTGAATTTATGATCACTGGATAGCTTTCATTCTCTCCTAAGTATGCATACTTGAGAGTGGGTGGTAGTGCCTTTAATTCAAGTTTGGGTGCTTCTTTTCTTTTGTCCTTCCCCGCTAGTATGCCATGAACATGAGTTTCAGCTGTTGCAACCTCTTCGCTTGATGCTGACTCCTCTTCTTCTGTTAACCCCTCAAGTTATTCTTCTTCAAGAGTCTCTTGCACCACAGCATCCACTGAGTCCAACCTCATACACTCTCCCAGTGAGTCTTGTGGGTAACTCATGGCCTTGAACACATTGTATATCATTTTCTCCTCATATAGTCTAAGGACAAGTTCACCCTTTTGGACATCAATGATGGCTCCAGCGGTGGCTAAGAATGGCCTTTCCAAGATGATAGAGGTCTTAGCTCCTTCCTACATATCCAACACTACGAAGTCTGCTGGAAAGATAAAGTTTCCTACCTTTACCAACAAGTCTTCCACTATTCCGTGAGGAAATTTGAATGACCGGTCTGCTAGTTGCAGGGCCATTCTTGTTGGTTTGGCCTCCTCAATCCTCATCTTTCGCATCATTGCTAAGGACATCAGATTTATGCTTGCCCCTAGATCACATAAAGCCTTCTCCACAGTGATTTCCCCTATGATACAAGGGATTTGGAAACTCCCAAGATTCTTCAATTTTTGAGGCAATTTGTGCTGGATGATGACACTGCATTCTTCGGTGAGTATCACAGTTTCGTTGTTCTTCCAGCTTCTCTTCTTAGTCATTAACTCCTTCAAGAACTTGGCATAGAGCGGCATTTGCTCTACTGCTTCAGCAAAAGGTATGTTGATTTGTAATTTCTTGAAGATTTCCAAGAACCTTGAGAATTGGTTGTCCTCTCCTTTCTTCTTTAATTGCTGGGGGTATGGGGCTTTTGGGAAGCCTGGTTTTAGCACTTCTCCCTCTTACTGGGGCTTAGGGGTGGAGACTTGTATTTTCTCTTGTCCCTTTTCTTTCTCATCTGAGTTTTTCTCTTGTGGTTTCTTGTAGGTCTCCCTCAATTCCTTTCCATTTCTGAGAGTGATAGCCTGACACTCCTCCCTTGGAGTTGGATTAGTGTTGCTGTGGATGTTGTGGCTAGGGGCTTGCTTGAATAAGTAGCCAATTTGTGTTTCAAGTTTCTTGATGGCAGCCTCTTGATTCTGCATATTGGATCGCACTTCTTCCCAGAAAACTTTACTGTCTTGAATTTCCTTACATATGCTTTCAAGTAGAGTCTCAATTTTGGAAAGTCTATCTTCGGTTGGTGATGGTCGGTTGAGATTAGGTGGTTGAGAAGGGTGATTAGGTGAGTGTTGATAAGATCTCTAGGAGGTATGTTGGTGAATTGCATTGTTGTTGGGATTGTGATTGTGGCGTCTCTGGTCCTAGCCTTGGTCTTGTTGATTTTCCCACCCAAAGTTAGGGTGGTTTCTCCAACCAGAATTATAAGTTTTTTAGTATGGATCATGGGTCTGTCTGGGTGAGTTTCCAACATAGTTTGCTTGTTCCTAGTCACCTTCTTCTCCCATATTTACTCCTTCTTGAGGTGGTAATGAGGTGATGACTGCTGCGACTTGGTTTTCTTCTACCTTCTTGGTAAGATCTGCTAGCTGCTTGGTGATTATCTTGTTTTGAGCCAGCAATACATCCATGTGGTTCAACTCCATTACTCTTCGAGTGTTACTTCTTTCAGAAGCATAGAAGTAGTCATTCTCAGCGACAGTCTCAATGACATCTATAGCTTCTTCAATGGTTTTCTTCTTGTTTAGAGAGCCCTCTGATGAATGGTCTACAACCTTCTTTGACTCATAAGAAAGACCTTCATAGAAGATGTGTAGTTGAACCCATTCATTGAACATGTCTGGTGGACATCTTCTTGTTATGTCTTTAAACCTCTCCCATGCCTCAGAGAGAGTCTCACCATCTTGTTGCCTAAAAGTTTGTACCTCAACTCTCAGCCTATTAATTCTCTGAGGAGGGTAGAATCTTGCCAAAAATTTGTTCACCACATCTTCCCAATTTGTTAAGCTCTCATTCGGAAAGGATTCCAGCCACTTAGATACTTTGTCCCTGAGTGAGAAAGAGAACAAAAATAATCTATAGACATCTGGATGAACACCATTAGACTTCACAGTGTCATATATTCTTAGGAAGGTGGTTAGATGTTGATTGGGGTCTTCTTGGGCACTTCCTCCAAATCAACAGTTGTTCTGAACAAGGGTGATGAGCTGGGGCTTTAATTCAAAGTTGTTGGCATGTATGGTGGGCTTTGGGATGCTACTTCCATAATTTCCTGGGTTTAGATTGATGTAAGAGCCTAGAACTCTCCTTTCTTGCCCAGCATGATTCACAGGGCCTTTTCTGGCATGGTTGTGAGCTTCTACTTCATGGTTGTTTTCCAAGTTCTCCTCCATGTTTATTTCAAAGTACTCTTCCTCTTCCTCAGCACCAACAACTCTTTTTCCTCTTGCTTCCCTCCTTGATCTATGGAGGGTCCTCTTAGGTTCTATATCAAAGGAAGTTGAAGCTCCGCCTCTTCTCCCTGTCATACAACTAACAGAGCACACAACAAGAAATAAAATGAAATGATTATTCTTGTTAGAGTGGTTGTTAGTGTGAGTGGTGTAAATTGTCAAACAGTTAGTGGGTTAGTGAGCAGAATTGTAGATAATAACAAAGAAAAATGAAAACAACGAGGGGTGAGGGGATGAGGAAGAAACTAAATAAAATGAAGGTAAATGACTAGATAAAATAAAAAACAAAATAAAAATGCTCAATCTAGTGAACTTCCAACTTTATCATTGTTGATACAAAATCAATCCCCGGCAACGGCGCCATAAACTTAATGCACGAAAACTTGTCTCTCAACAAATTTCCCTTCGGCAAGTATACCGAATTATCATCAAGTAAAAACTCACAATAGAGTGAGATCGAATCCCACAGGGATTGATTGGTCAAGCAACTTTAGTTGGAAGAGTGTGCTAGTTGAGCTATACAGAATGTAGTTGATATTGTAGGAAATTAAATGGCGGGAGAGTAAATTATAGAAAATAAAGTGCAGAATCTTAAATGGGGATTTGGGGAGATGAACATGGAAATAAATGGCAGAAAGTAAAGAGAATGGGTAAGATCAGAAATGGGGGATTCATTGGGCTCAAGAGATATTATATTCTCCGGATCAAATTCATTCTCATCTCTTCCTTAATCAATGTATTCATTGATCTCCTTGGCAATCTTATGTGATAATTGGATCCCAATTCCTTGGCAATCCAATCTCTCTAAGCTTGAACAATTGCCCAATTCCTTGATTTAATTGCTCATAGGAAGAGATAAAGTGTGGTCACTAATTATACCACATGTATTTCCAAATCAAAGTGTTGGGAGGATTACATGCCACTATATCTGCCCAAACCCTAATTTGGTCCAACATGAGAAAGCATTTATAGCATGATATCCTCATCCCTTTTCCAAGGCTCAGAGGAGATCCAATTATGGAGAGTTTCTTTTCCAAGACAACTAACCAATTGAATTAAGATCGAAAGCTTTCTAGTAAATCAAGAGAAAAGAAAGAGGTAGAAGAATGAGAACTATAATTGATCCATCAAATTACAACAGAGCTCCCTAACCCAATGAAAGGGGTTTAGTTCTTAATGGAAAATGGCAGTGAAGAATACATGCTAAACTAGAAAATGCAGAAAAGTAAATATACAGAGGGTAGTTCTCCAAAGTGCCAAGCTTCTCTATAGTTCAAAACTACTCCTATATATATTACTCTTCTTGATCTTCTAGTGAGTTCTTCAAGTCTTGGATATGGGCTTTAGATCTTGAGTTGAAGCAGTTACAATCTTCAGTGGGCTCAGCTTGCAGAAAAGTGTGAGTTAGGCATGGGCGTTAGTTAGGACGTTAGTGGTGTTAACGTTGAATGAAAATGTGGGTTTGAGAACGTTAGTGACAATCACCTTTTTCACTAATGTTCCAACCCCCAATGGTCCACGTTAACTTCAACGTTAGTAGCACTAACGTGACCAATAGCATTGCCTCTTTGTCCTTCGCAAACGTTATTGGAGATCACCTTTTCCAATAACGTTGCATTGCGCCCCCTTTCCCTACGTTAGAGTTCACGTTAGTATAACTAACATAACTCTTAACGTGGGCATGCCTAAGCTTCGAGAGCATTAGTGACACTTACCTTTGTCACTAACGCTCCAAACGCCCCTCCTTCCCACGTTATCTCTCACGTTAGTGGTCTTAACGTGACCACTAACGTGGGCAATGTTGGCTTAATCAAACGTTAGTGACAAAGGTGAGTGTCACTAACGTTGGCGTTGTCTTCCCCTTCCACGTTAGAGTTCACGTTAACTAAGTTAACGTTACTCTTAATGTGGCCAATTGCCAATTTGGAGCGTTAGTGGTATTCAGTTTTACCACTAACACTGGAGCTCCCTTTTCCTCCACGTTAACTACCACGTTAATGTAGTTAACGTGGGCTATGATGGCTTCGAAGACATTATTGGCGTTCACTTTTCTCATTAACATTGCAAGCTCATTCCCATTCCATGTTAGTGGTCACGTTAATTAGATTAACGTGGCTACTAACGTGGTTCTTCCTTGCTTCCTTTGTCCTGAAATCAAGCAAATAAAGTGCATCAAAGCTCTAGTCCAAGTCATGAGATTATGCATCAACAATTTGTCATTCAATCCTTGCATAGTCCTTATGAAATCATATAAAATTCACAATAGTTGCTTGAATCAAGGTGTAAATGTAATTTCTTCAAAAACTTGCTTATTTCCTAAGAAAATGCATGAAACTACCCTAAAATAGTAAAGAAAAGGTCAGTGAAACTGGCCTAGATGCCCTGGCATCAATAGACCAAATGCTAGAAAGACTAGCAGGTCATGACTATTACTGCTTTCTGGATGGCTACTCAGGCTACAACCAGATTGTAGTAGATCCCCAAGATAAAGAGAAAACAGCATTCACATGTACATGTGGAGTATTTGCCTACAGAAGGATGCCATTTAGTCTGTGTAATGCACCAGCAACCTTTTAGAGATGCATGCTCTCTATTTTCTCTGATATGGTGGAAAATTTTCTGGAAGTCTTCATGGACGAATTCTCAGTATTTGGAGATTCATTCAGCTTCTGCCTTGACCATCTAGCACTTGTTCTGAAAAGGTGCCAAGAGACCAACCTGGTTTTAAACTGGGAGAAATGTCACTTTATGATGACTGAAGGAATTGTACTTAGACACAAAATTTTGAACAAGGGGATAGAGGTGGATCAAGCCAAGGTAGAGGTAATTGAAAAATTACCACAACCTACCAATGTTAAGGCAATCAGAAGCTTTCTGGGACATACAGGATTCTATAGGAGGTTTATAAAGGATTTTTCAAAAATTGCAATACCCCTAAGCAACCTGTTAGCTGCTGACACACCATTTATCTTTGACACAGTGTCTGTAAGCTTTTGAGACTCTAAAAGCTAAGTTGGTCACAGCACCTGTCATATCTGCACCAGACTAGACATTACCATTTGAATTATTGTGTGATGCCAGTGACCATGCTATTGGTGCAATATTAGGACAGAGGCATAATAAGCTTCTGCACGTTATTTACTATACTAGCCATGTTCTAAATGATGCACAGAAGAATTACACAACCACAGAAAAAGAGCTGCTTGCAGTGGTTTATGTCAATGACAAGTTTAGATCCTATCTAGTAGGATCAAAAGTGATTATGTATACTGACCATGCTGCTCTTAAATATCTACTCACAAAGCAAGATTCAAAACCCAGGCTCATAAGATGGGTGTTGCTTCTGCAAGAGTTTGATATCGAAATAAGAGACAGAAAAGGGATAGAGAATCAAGTAGCAGACCACCTGTCCCGGATAGATCCAGTAGAAGGGATATCTCTCCCCCTCACTGAGATCTCTGAAACCTTTCCAAATGAGCAACTCTTTGCCATTTAGGAAGTGCCATGGTTTGCAGACATTGCGAACTATAAAGCTGCAAGATTCATTCCCAAGGAGTTTAGCAGGCAGCAAAAGAAAAAACTACTTTCTGATGCGAAGTATTACTTGTGGGATGAACCATATCTCTTCAAGAGATGCGCAGATGGACCAATTTGTAGGTGCACACCTAGAGAAGAGGTATAGAAGATCCTATGGCATTGCCATGGATCACAATATGGAGGACATTTCGGAGGTGAGCGAACAGCAACCAAAGTCCTCCAATGTGGCTTCTACTGGACTACAATCTATAGAGACTCCCAAGAGTTTGTACGTAATTGTGACAGTTGCCAGCGAGCTGGTAATCTGCCTCATGGTTACACCATGCCTCAACAAGGGATCTTAGAGATTGAGTTATTTGATGTATGGGGTATTGACTTCATGGGGCCTTTCCCACCATCATACTCAAACACTTACATTTTGGTGGCAGTAGACTATGTATCTAAATGGGTGGAGGCAATTGCAACACCTACTAATGATACTAAGACAATACTGAAGTTCCTCTAGAAACATATCTTTAGCAGATTTGGTGTCCTTAGAGCTTTAATCAGTGATGGAGGCACTCATTTCTGCAATAAACAGCTTTATACTGCCATGGTCTGATATGGAATTAGCCACAAGGTGGCAACTCCATATCATCCACAGACCAATGGGCAAGCTAAAGTCTCTAAGAGAGAACTAAAAAGAATCTTGGAATGGACTGTAATTGCCCGTAGAAAGGATTGGGCAAAGAACTTGGATGATGCTCTATGGGCATACAGAACAGCATTCAAGACTCCTATATGAACCTCTCGATACCAGCTTGTGTATGGAAAGGCCTGTCACCTGCCCGTGGAACTGGAGCATAAAGCCTTCTGGGCAACCAGATTCCTAAACCTTGATGCCAAATTAGCTAGAGAGAAAAGATTGCTCCAACTGAATGAGCTAGAGGAATTCAGACTCAATGCTTTTGAAAATGCCAAAATTTACAAGAAGAAAACAAAGAGATGGCATGATAAGATCCTGTCATCCAGAGTCTTTGAGCCAGGACAAAAGGTTCTGCTGTTTAACTCTAGGCTCAGGCTATTCCCTGGGAAACTAAAATCCCAGTGGAGAGGACCATATGTGATTACATGCGTGTCACCATATGGATATGTAGAGCTTCAGGATATTGATTCTGACAAAAAGTTCATTGTTAATGGATAGAGAGTCAAACATTATCTTGAAAGCAATTTTGAGCAAGAATGCTCAAAACTGAGACTAGATTAAAGCTCAGTAAGGTCCAGCTAAAGACAATAAAGAAGCGCTTGGTGGGAGGCAACCCAACCATTACTACAATTTATTTGTTATTTAAATAATAAATAGGAGTTTAATAAATTATCATCATAACTAATTCTTATTTGAAGGAGTTCACAGAGTTACAGAAGGATTCAAAGCAGAGAGCAGAGAACAGAGAAAAGAAGCTCACTGGCACGAAAACGCCAGTAAGAGGCACTTTTGGGCGTTAAACGCCAGAACTGCAGCATCTTGGGCGATTAGAAAAATGCCTAGTGATAAAGACTTTCTGGCGTTTAATGCCAGCCAGGTATTAAACGCCCAAAATAAGCAGCAATTGGGCGTTAAACGCCCAAAACAAGCAGCAATTGAGCGTTAAACGCCCAAAACAAGCAGTGTTTGGGCGTTTAACGCCAGGAATGTGGAGGGGAGGTAATTTTGTTTTCCAACTCAATTTTTTTTATGTTTCATCCATAATTTCTTGCATAAACATATTACAAATCCTCAATCTTTCAATTTCAAATTTCAAAAATAACTTTTAATCCTAAAAATCTTTTCTTCTCAAAATCTTTTTCAAAATACATATATCTTTTTAATTTCTTTTCAAATCTTTTTCAAAATTCATATATCTTTCTAATATCTTTTCAAATCTTTTTTTCAACTCATCATACTATCTTTTCAAATTTAGATTTATCTTTTTCAAAAATCTCTCTTATCTATTCAATTTTAAAATTACATCTTTTGCATATCATAATTATCTTTTTACAAATCATATCTTCTATCATATCTTTTTCAAAAATTTTCGAACCCACCCCTCCCATTTAAATTAACATTCGCCCACCCCCTCTCCTCCACAATTCAAATTTGGCTTTCCTCCTTCTCTTCTCTTTTCCTTTCTTTTGCTTGAGGACAAGCAAACCTCTAAGTTTGGTGTGTTGTGCGTGATCACTGAGCTAAGACTCACTAAGATCATGGCTCCTAAGGAAAAATAAACCACTTCAAGAGGCAAGAAAGAGAATAGTCCAAGACCACTTTGGAATCAAGAGAGGTTCTTAACCAAGGAACATTTGGACCATTACCACAAAATAATGGGTCTAAGGTCAGTGATCCCGGAAGTTAAATTCGATCTGAAAGAAGACAAATATCCAGAGATCCAAGAGCAAATTCAAAATAGAGGCTGGGAAATTCTAGCTAATTGATGAGCGGATATTTTATATGCTTTCTGGGGGTAATTTCATGTAGATTTTAGCATGTTTTAATTAGTTTTTAGTTAAATGCTATTAGTTTTTAGGCAAAAATCATATTTATGGACTTTACTATGAGTGTGTGTATTTTTCTGTGATTTCAGGTATTTTCTGGCTGAAATTGAGGAAGCTGAGCAAAAATCTGACTTAGGCTGAAAAAGGACTACTGATGCTGTTGGATCCTGACCTCCCTGCACTGAAAATAGATTTTCTGGAGCTACAAGAGTCCAATTGGCGCGCTCTCAACGGCGTTGGAAAGTAGACATCCAGGTCTTTCCAGCAATATATAATAGTCCATACTTTGCGCGAAGATAGATGACGTAACTTGGCGTTGAACGCCAAGTACATGTTGCTGTCTGGAGTTAAACGTCAGAAACACGTCATGATCCGGAGTTGAACACCCAAAACACGTTATAACTTGGAGTTCAACTCCAAGAAAAGCCTCAGCTCGTGGATAGCTTTAGTCTCAGCCCCAGCACACACCAAGTGGGCCCCAGAAGTGGATTTCTGCACCAATTATCTTAGTTTATTCATATTCTGTAAACCTAGGTTACTAGATTACTATTTAAACAACTTTTAGAGACTTATCTTGTACCTCATGACATTTTCAGATCTGAATTACATACTTTTTGACGGCATGAGTCTCTAAACTCCATTGTTGGGGGTGAGGAGCTCTGCAGCGTCTCGATGAATTAATACAATTCATTTATTTTCAATTCAAACACGCTTGTTCTTATCTAAGATGTTCATTCGCGCTTAATTATGGAGAAGGTGATGATCCGTGACACTCATCACCTTCCTCAATCTATGAACGTGTGCCTGACAACCACTTCCGTTCTACATCAGATTGAATGAGTATCTCTTAGATTCCTTAATCAGAATCTTCATGGTATAAGCCGGATTGATGGCGGCATTCATGAGAATCCGGAAAGTCTAAACCTTGTCTGTGGTATTCCGAGTAGGATTCTGGGATTGAATGACCGTGACGAGCTTCAAACTCCTGAAGGCTGGGCGTTAGTGACAGACGCAAAAGAATTAATGGATTCTATTCCAACCTGATTGAGAACCGACAGATGATTAGCCGTGCTGTGACAGAGCATTTGGACCATTTTCACTGAGAGGATGGGAAGTAGCCATTGACAACGGTGACACCCTACATAGAGCTTGCCATGGAAGGAACCTTGCGTGTGTTGAAGGATTTCAAGGAAGAGTTGAAGTTCAAAGGACAAAGCATCTCCAAAACCCCAACATATTCTTCATTACTGCATAACAAGTATTTATTTTATGCCCTTTTCCCTTTCTTCACTAAACTTGAAAAACACTGTTGTTTGCATCCTGACTAAGATTAAAAAAATAATCTCCGTGGGATCGACCCTTACTCACGTAAGGTATTACTTGGACGACCCAGTGCACTTGCTGGTTAGTGGTACGAGATCATAAGAAATTTTGATTTTGATATTGAGATTAAGATTTTGTGCACCAAGTTTTTGGCGCCGTTGCCGGGGATTATTCGAGTTTGAACAACTAAAGGTTTATTTTGTTGCTTAGATTAGGAAGAATTTATCCTCTTTTCTCTAGAATTGCATCTTTTATTATCCCTTTTTAAAAATTTTTCAAAAATATTATTTTTCTTTGTCAATTTTTAATTTTTTCGTGAGTTTAGTGTCTTGTTCTAAGTTTGGTGTCAATTATATATTTGATATTTTTCTTTAAAAAAAAATATTTTCGAACATGTGTTCTTTGTTCTTCATTGATCTTCAAGTTGTTCTTGTTTATCTTTCTTGTTGATCTTGAGTTTTTCTTGTTTTGTGTCTTTTCTTGTTTCACTTTTTGTTCTTTCTAAAGCATTAATCTTCCAAAAGGAATATACCTATTCAAAACAAGTGTTACATTTACTCCCAATTGGCTAGAGTATTGGTTTATATTCTTGACGATTGGGCACCAGTTCTTTTGAAAATCTCTTTCAAAAATAATCTTTCTTGATTTAATCTTGTGCCAAACTTTAAGTTTGGTGTTTTCTTGTTAATTTTGATATAATTTTCGAAAATTTAGTAAAGTTTTCTAAAAATTTTAAGTTTGGTGTTCTTTCTTTTGTTCTTGAGTCTTTCTTGTGTTTTGATCTTAAAATTTTTACGTTTGGTGTTCCTTGGTGTTTTCCCTCTAAAAATTTTCGAAAATAAGGAGCATTAGATCTAAAAATTTTAAATCTTGTGTCTTTTTTGTGTTTTTCTCTTTCATCATAAAATTCAAAATTCAAAAAAAAATATCTTTTCTAACTAATTTTAAACTATATTTTCGAAATTTTTTATAAAATTCAGATTTCAATTTCAAATTTTTTTCGAAAAATTTTCACAAAATATTTTCAAATTTTTATATATTCCGTTTTTATTTATTCCACTTCTATAAAATAAATAATATCAACATACATATCATCTCCCTTGTTCCATCATGGAATTAAGCGGAAATGCACAGTCCAAGAGGACTTTGGGGTCATATGCTAACCCCACTACTGCTTCATATGGGAGTAGTATCTGTATACCCTCCATTGGAGTTGGTAGCTTTGAGTTGAATCCTCAGCTCATTATCATGGTGCAGCAGAACTGCCAGTATTCCGGTCTTCCACATGAAGAACCTACAGAGTTTCTGGCACAATTTTTACAAATTGCTGACACAGTACATGATAAAGAAGTGGATCAGGATGTCTACAGATTATTACTGTTTCCATTTGCTGTAAAAGATCAAGCTAAGAGGTGGTTAAATAACCAGCCTAAGAACAGCATAAAAACATGGAAACAGCTGTCAGAAAAATTCCTAAATCACTATTTCCCTCCAAAACGGATGACACAGCTAAGGCTAAGCATCCAAGGCTTCAAACAAGGAGATAATGAATCCCTTTATGATGCCTGGGAAAGATACAGAGAGATGCTAAGAAAATGCCCCTCTAAAATGTTTTCAGAATGGGTGCAACTAGACATCTTCTACTTTGGGCTTACAGAAAAAGCTCAGATTTCTCTAGACCACTCAGCTGGTGGATCTATACATATGAGAAAAACAATTGAAGAAGCTCAAGAGCTTATTGATACAGTTGCCAGAAATCAGCATCTGTACCTAAGCAGTGAATCTTCCATGAAAGAAGAAGTTAAAATAGTAACTGCTGAACTCAGTCCTGTAGATCAGGCTAATGAATTCAATCAGCAGCTGGACTTTCTAACCCAACAACTAGCCGAATTCAAGGAAATACTACAGGAAACAAGAATGGCTAACAGGAATATGAAAGTACAGTTAAAGCAAATAGAAAAGCAACTGTCAAAACAAATAGCAGAAGAATGCCAAGCAGTTCAATTAAGAAGTGGGAAAACATTAAACACTTCACTTCAAAACAGCAGGAAGCCAAGAAATGAACAAATGGCTAATCAAAATCCCTCTGAGGACAATCAGAGCCCAGAGAGGAATAATGCTGGCACTGAACGCCCAACCCATGCTCATTCCTGGCGTTCAACGCCAGAAACAAGCATGAATCCGGCGTTGAATGCCCAAAGGGAGCATGGTTCTGGCATTCAGACGCCAGTAACAAATAAGGAGTTGGCGTCTAACGCCACTCCAGCTTCCACCCCTGGCATTCAAACGCCAGTGGGGGATCAGTCACATACAAGTGCTGATAACAACCCTTCTAAAAAGGCTTCCCAACCCACTTCTGTAGGTAATAAACCTGTAGCAACTAAGGTTGAGGAATACAAAGCCAAAATGCCTTATCCTCAAAAACTCCGTCAAGCGAAACAGGATAAGCAATTTGCCCGCTTTGCAGACTATCTCAGGACTCTTGAAATAAAGATTCTGTTTGCAGAAGCACTTGAGCAAATACCCTCTTATGCTAAGTTCATGAAAGAGATCTTAAGTCATAAGAAGGATTGGAGGGAAACTGAAAAAGTTTACCTCACTGAAGAATGCAGTGCAGTCATTCTGAAAAGCTTACCTGAGAAGCTTAAAGATCCTGGGAGCTTTGTGATACCATGCACATTAGAGGGCACTTGCACCAAGTAAGCTTTATGTGATCTTGGGGCAAGTATCAACCTAATACCTGCATCTACTATTAGAAAGCTTAGTTTAACTGAAGAAATCAAACCAACCAGGATATGTCTTCAACTTACTGATGGCTCCATTAAATACCCATCAGGCGTAATTGAAGACATGATTGTCAAGGTTGGGCCATTCGCCTTTCCTACTGACTTTGTGGTGCTGGAAATGGAGGAGCACAAGAGTGCAACTCTCATTCTAGGAAGACCTTTCCTAGCAACTGGCCGAACCCTCATTGACGTCCAAAAAGGGGAAGTAACCCTGAGAGTCAATGAGGAGGAGTTCAAGTTGAATGTTGTTAAAGCCATGCAACATCCAGACACCCCAAATGACTGCATGAGTGTTGATATTATTGACTCTCTAGTAAGAGAGGTCAATATGGCTGAGAGTCTCGAATCAGAGCTAGAGGACATCTTTAAAGATGTTCAGCCTGATCTGGAGGAATCAGAAAGAATAATAGAACCTCTAAAAATCCCTCAGGAAGAGGAGAAACCTCTTAAACCCGAGCTCAAACCATTACCACCATCCCTGAAATATGCATTTCTGGGAGAAGGTGATACCTTTCCTGTAATCATAAGCTCTACCTTAGAGCCACAGGAAGAGGAAGCACTAATTCAAGTGCTAAGGACACACAAGACAGCTCTTGGGTGGTCCATCAGTGATCTCAAGGGCATTAGCCCAGCCAGATGCATGCACAAGATCTTACTGGAGGGTGACGCCAAGCCAGTGGTTCAACCACAAAGGCGGCTGAATCCAGCCATGAAGGAGGTGGTGCAGAAAGAGGTCACTAAGTTACTAGAGGCTAGGATTATTTATCCTATTTCTGATAGTCCTTGGGTAAGCCCTGTCCAAGTCGTCCCTAAGAAAGGTGGCATGACAGTGGTTCATAATGAAAAAAATGAAGTGGTTCCTACAAGAACAGTTACAGGGTGGCGTATGTGTATTGATTATAGAAGGCTCAATACAGCCACCAGAAAGGATCATTTTCCTTTACCATTCATAGACCAGATGCTAGAAAGACTAGCAGGTCATGAATACTACTGCTTCCTGGATGGATATTCAGGGTATAATCAAATTGCAGTAGATCCCCAAGATCAAGAGAAAACGGCATTCACATGTCCATCTGGAGTATTTGCATACAGAAGGATGCCATTTGGCCTGTGCAATGCACCTGCAACCTTTCAGAGGTGCATGCTCTCAATTTTCTCTGATATGGTGGAAAAATTTCTGGAAGTCTTCATGGATGACTTTTCAGTGTTTGGAGACTCATTCAGCTCCTGCCTTAATCATCTAGCACTTGTTCTAAAGAGATGCCAAGAGACTAACCTAGTTTTAAACTGGGAGAAGTGTCATTTTATGGTGACTAAAGGAATTGTCCTTGGGCACAAAATCTCGAACAAGGGAATAGAGGTGGATCAAGCTAAGGTAGAGGTAATGGAAAAATTACCACCACCAACCAATGTTAAGGCAATCAGAAGCTTTCTAGGGCATGCAGGATTCTATAGGAGGTTTATAAAGGATTTTTCAAAAATCGCCAAACCTCTAAGTAATCTGCTAGCTGCTGACACACCATTTATCTTTGATAAGGAGTGTCTGCAGGCATTTGAGACTCTGAAAGCTAAGCTGGTCACAGCACCAGTCATCTCTGCACCAAACTGGACATTACTATTTGAATTGATGTGTGACGCCAGTGATCATGCCATTGGTGCAGTATTGGGACAGAGGCATGACAAGCTCATGCACGTCATTTACTATGCTAGCCGTATTTTAAATGACGCACAGAAGAACTACACAACCACAGAAAAAGAATTACTTGCAGTGGTTTACGCCATTGACAAGTTTAGATCCTATTTAGTAGGATCAAAAGTGATTGTGTACACTGATCATGCTGCTCTTAAATATCTACTCACAAAGCAGGATTCAAAACCCAGACTTATAAGATGGGTGTTGCTTCTGCAAGAGTTTGATATAGAAATAAGAGACATAAAAGGGACAGAGAATCAGGTAGCAGACCACCTGTCCCGAATAGAACCAGTAGAAGGGGCGTCTCTCCCTCTTACTGAGATCTCTGAAAACTTTCCGGATGAGCAACTATTTGCCATCCAGGAAATGCCATGGTTTGCAGACATTGCAAACTACAAGGCAGTGAGGTTCATACCCAAAGAGTACAGTAGGCAACAATCAAAAAAATTGATCACAGATGCAAAGTACTATCTTTGGGATGAACCATATCTCTTTAAGAGATGTGCAGACGGAGTAATCCGTAGATGTGTGCCTAAGGAAGAAGCGCAGAAGATCCTATGGCACTGCCATGGATCACAGTATGGAGGACATTTTGGAAGTGAGCGAACAGCCACAAGAGTCCTCCAATGTGGCTTCTACTGGCCTACTCTCTATAAAGATTCCCGAATGTTTGTACTTAATTGTGACAGTTGCCAAAGATCTGGCAATCTGCCTCACAGTTATGCCATGCCTCAACAAGGGATCTTGGAGATTGAGTTGTTTGATGTATGGGGCATTGACTTCATGGGACCTTTCCCACCATCATACTCAAAGACTTATATTCTGGTGGCAGTGGATTATGTATCCAAATAGGTGGAAGCTATTGCAACACCCACTAATGACACTAAAACAGTGTTAAAATTCTTCCAGAAACACATCTTCAGCAGATTTGGTACCCCTAGAGTATTAATCAGTGATGGGGGCACTCATTTCTGCAATAAACAGCTTTACTCTGCTTTGGTTCGTTATGGAGTTAGCCACAGGGTGGCCACTCCATATCATCCATAGACTAATGGGCAAGCTGAAGTCTCAAATAAAGAACTCAAAAGAATCCTGGAACGGACAGTAATTAACCGTAGAAGGGATTGGGCAAGGAGCTTGGATGATGCTCTGTGGGCATACAGAACAGCATTCAAGACCCCTATAGGGACCTCTCCATACCAGCTTGTGTATGGAAAGGCATGTCACTTGCCAGTGGAACTGGAACACAAGGCCTACTGGGCAACCAGATTCCGAAACCTTGATGCCAAGTTAGCTGGAGAAAAACGATTGCTCCAGTTAAATGAGCTAGAGGAATTTAGACTCAATGCTTTCGAGAATGCAAAAATATACAAAGAGAAAGCGAAAAGATGGCATGATAAGAAATTGTCATCCAGAGTCTTTGAGCCGGGGCAGAAAGTTCTGCTATTTAATTCTAGGCTCAAATTATTCCCTGGGAAATTAAAATCCCGGTGGAGAGGTCCATATGTAATTACAAGTGTATCACCATATGGATACGTAGAGCTTCAGGATAATGACTCTAACAAAAAGTTCATTGTTAATGGACAGAGAATTAAACAATATCTTGAAAGTAACTTCGAGCAAGAATGCTCAAAACTGAGACTTGATTAGAGCTCAGTGGTAGTCCAGCTAAAGACAATAAAGAAGCGCTTGCTGGGAGGCAACCCAGCCAATCACAAAATTTAATTTTATTTGTTTTTGTTGATTTTTACAGGTATAGGTCAAAATATCTTCAAGGTAAAAAAGCAATTGATTGAATTCACAGAGTTACAGGGAAATTTGGAAGCTCACTGGCGTGAAAAAAACCAGTAAGAAACATTTTGGGCGTTGAACGCCCAAAAGAAGCACCCACTGGGCGTTCAACGCTAGTAAGGGTAGCCATCTGGGCGTTAAACGCCAGAAAGGAGCATCTTCTGGGCGTTGAACGCCAGAAAGAAGCACCTTCTGGGCGTTTAACGCCAGATTGTCAGCATCCTGGCGTTCAGAAAAACGCCCAGTGACAAAGGACTTCCTGGCGTTCAACGCCAGAAAGAAGCATCAGCTGGGCGTTGAACGCCCAGGAGAAGCAACAATTGGGCGTTAAACGCCCAAAACATGCACCAGTTGGGCGTTTAACGCCAGGATGGTGGGGAGGAGGTAAAATTCGTTTTTCTTCACAAATTTTCTAATTTTTATGTTTTAATTCATGATTTCTTGCATAAACATGTTTCAAAATATCATCCTTCAATTCCAAAAATTTTAATCCTAATTTCTAAAAACCCTAATTTCTAAAATCCCTTTTTCAAAAATATCAAATGTATCTTAATTCATAAACACAAATTTTTTTTCCAATCCAATTCTTTTTCAAATCTTTTTAATTTCTTCTCATATCTTTCTCAACTCATCTTATCTTTTTTTCGAAACTGCCTCTCCTTCTATTCCTCTCCTTTCCTTTCTTTTGCTTGAGGACAAGCAAACCTCTAAGTTTGGTGTGATTTGCCACGATCACTGAGCTAAAACTCATTAAGATCATGGCACCTAAGGGAACAGGAAAAGCAAGGATGTGAACTTAAGGGAGCTGAAGCGTCAGAAATTAATTCTTGAAGGCACCCCACAGACTAGATGAACATCCACTTCCCAAAATACAGGTTGTTAAGTTCTAATTCTAGCTTTAACTCTGTGATAGTATTATTATAGGATTTTACCTTAGAAGTTATATAGGAGTAGTAGTAATTAGCATATCTATTTTGGTTTTATTTCCAATTAAGTTATAATTTATTTTTCTCATCATCATCAAACATGAATAAAATAGTAAATTTGTAGAATAAAGAGGCAATTTAATTTTTTTTCAAGTTCTTAATAAGGAAAATTCTAATTATTTATATGTGGTGGCAATACTTTTTGTCTTCTGAATGAATGCTTGAACAATGCATAATTTTGATATTGAATTTTATGAATGTTAAAATTGTTGGCTCTTGAAAGAATGATGAACAAGAGAAATGTTAGTGATGATCTGAAAAATCATGAAATTGATTCTTGAAGCAAGAAAAAGCAGTGAAAAAAAAAATTCTTGCGGAAAAAAAAAGAGAGAAAGAAAAAGCAAGCAGAAAAAGCCAATAGCCCTTAAAACCAAAAGGCAAGGGTAAAAAGGATCCAAGGCTTTGAGCATTAATGGATAGGAGGGCCCAAGGAAATAAATCCGGGTCTAAGCGGCTAAATCAAGCTGTCCCTAACCATGTGCTTGTGTCATGCAGGTCCAAGTGAAAAGCTTGAGACTGAGTGGTTAAAGTCGTGATCCAAAGCAAAAAGAGTGTGCTTAAGAGCTCTGGACACCTCTAATTGGGGACTCTAGCAAAGCTGAGTCACAATCTGAAAAGGTTCACCCAATTATGTGTCTGTAGCATTTATGTATCTGGTGGTAATACTGGAAAACAAAGTGCTTAGGACCACGACCAAGACTCATAAAATAACTGTGTTCAAGAATCAACATACTACACTAGGAGAATCAATAATACTATCTAAATCCTGAGTTCCTATGGATGCCAATTGTTCATACCCTGGGTCAAGATGTCCGACCTGGGGTGTTTAGCAACAAGCCAACCGACCTCTTCAGGTCAAGCTATCATCCGACCTCTTCTCAAAGAGCTCGGCTAAATGCCCGACCTCTTCTCAAAGAGCTCGGCTAAATGCCCGACCTCTTCTCAAAGAGCTCGGCTAAATGCCCGACCTCTTCTCAAAGAGCTCGGCTAAATGCCCGACCTCTTCTCAAAGAGCTTGGCTAAATGCCCGACCTCTTCTCAAAGAGCTCGGCCAACTCGCCAAAGGAGCCCAAAGCAGGCCCAAAACGAAGGAACACAGCCCAATCTAAAGGCAGCTAAAGCCCAGAAAGATAAAGGCGGTTCCCTTGAAGATATGATGACCTCACTTAAAGATAAGATAAGATAACTAAACTTATCTTATCCACAGGAGGCCACATCTCACCATTATAAATACACTGGAGCACCCAGGTATAACTCATACTCTGATTCTACATAAAACCTGTTTAATACCCATGCTAACTTAAGCATCGGAGTCTCTTGCAGGTACCCCCCACCCTCCGGTGACGAAGGATCAGCAGTACAGCCAGTCCAACAAGTCGGACACGATAGCTCCGGCCGTCTCCCACCAGCCGGACACGTTAGCACCAACCAGTACAGAAGATCTCGTCCGAGATCGACCTCCAGTTTCAGGTAACCCTCGGAACATTGGCGCCGTTGCCGGGGAACCTGGAAGTCATCCCATCACCATGGCGGACAACCATGACAACGACCATGATTCAGATCTAGAGGATAGAACACCGCACAAAGACGCGGATACTACACCAAAAGATACTCTTCAACCCACCAAAGGCGAGAATTCGCCAAAAGAGGAGGCTATGGAGGCACTTCAAAGATCGCTTAAAGCAACTCGAAAAAAAGGTGGAACATCAACAAGAAGTTGAGAGAGACCTACGAAGGGAAGTTAGGTGATGCCACGAGTTAAAGGACAAGCTCCTAAAACTCGAAGCAGATCTCAAGGCCAAAACAACTCGATCCGGTCACGAAGACAGCCCCTACAAAGATCAAGACCCATTCACCAAAGATATCATGAAAGCTAAAATCCAAAAGGACTTCAAGGCTCCCGACATGATCCCGTACGGCGGCACATTGGATCCAAGCCATCATCTCAGTACCACGGGACAAGGATAAAGAGTCCAAGAAAAGAGAAGATCAATCGGAGAAGATCCCACCACCTCGCCCAATCAAAAGCAAAAGGAGAAAGAGGTCGGGCGAGTTGAAGGTCCACCTCACACCAAAGAGGTCGGACGAGTTGAAGGTCCACCTCACACGGAAGAGGTCGGGCGAGTTAAGGTCCACCTCACACCAAAGAGGTCGGACAAGTTGAAGGTCCACCTCACACCGAAGAGGTCGGGCGAGTTGAAGGTCCACCTCACACCAAAGAGGTCGGACGAGTTGAAGGTCCACCTCACACGGAAGAGGTCGGGCGAGTTAAGGTCCACCTCACAACAAAGAGGTCGGACAAGTTGAAGGTCCACCTCACACTGAAGATGTCGGGCGAGTTTAAGCTCCACCTCACACCAAAGAGGTCGGACAAGTTGAAGGTCCACCTCACACCGAAGATGTCGGGCGAATTGAAGGTCCACCTCACACCAAAGAGGTCGGACAAGTTGAAGGTCCACCTCACCACCAAGAGGTCGGACGAGTTGAAGGTCCACCTCATACCAAAGAGGTCGAACGAGTTAAACATCTACCTCACACCAAAGAGGTCGGACGAGTTGAACGTCCACCTCACACCAAGGAGGTCGGACGAGTTGAAAAGGACAACGGAGTACGAACAAGCCTTCCGAGATTTCAAAATTCTTGGGGCAACCACCCATCCTTTCCAGACCACGGGAAAGTGAAGAACTCATTATACCTCGCAGTGGGAAGTCAGGCAATAGCCTCAGCACTAGTCAGAGAAGACGAAAGTGGGAAACAACCCGTCTACTTCATCAGCAAAGCTTTACAAGGGACCGAACTAACCTATCAACAGATAGAAAAAGTTCGCCTACACCCTCATACTCACCTCTCGACGACTCCACCCATACTTTCAAGCTCACACTATCAGAGTTCCAACCAACCAGCCAATAAAGGGCATCCTGCAGAAAACAAACTTAGCTGGAAGAATCCTACAGAGGACAGCTCGGATAATTCGGGAGACCTTGGACAAAACCAGAGAACATCTCAGACAATTCGGGAGACTCTGGACAAAAACAGAAAATAGCTCGGACAAATCGGGGAAAATGAAGTCCGACACATAGAATGCCCGAGCTTATGCATTTTCAAAACCAGCCAACACCAACAGCTCGGACAATTCGGGGATATGAGGTCCGACACATACCTTGAGAGCAGAATGCCCGAGCTGATGCATTTTCAAAACTAGCCAACCAAGGGGCAATAACAGAAGCCTCATCCGAGCTACATTACAAGACCACAACAAATCGGTCTCGAAGGCGGTATAAGGGATGTACTCAGGGTTAGCCACAGTAACACGCATTTAAACTATGAAATCCAGCTAATCAGACACGCTGTCCGGGATCTTAGTAGACATCTCAAAGACATAGGTCGAATATGGAATTACTACCAAACAACTCGGGCAAATAAGGAAACAACTCGGACAATAACAGTAAAACATAAAGTGACAGACGCGGCAGTAAAAGGGAAACCCCAGGACTCACACAAAAGTCCAAGGGCACCCTTTGGAGGCAACAACAGAGCAAAAACCCAAATACAAAAGTCAAAGCTTTACATCAAAAAGCATGCCAACTTCCACATTGCCCCACCAGAGGAGCTCATCAGTGTAACATCACCTTGGCCGTTCGCAAAGAGGGGACTCGACCTCCTCGGACTATTTTTCCAAGGATCGGGACAAGTCAAGTTCCTCATTGTAGGGGTGGATTACTTCACAAAATGGATTGAGGCAGAGCCCCTAGCTAATGCCACTGCCCAAAGAAGTCAGAAATTCTTGTACAAGAACATTATTACAAGGTTTGGGGTTTCTTACTCCATCACCACAAACAATGACACTCAATTCACGGACACAGGTTTCAAGAAAAGAATGGCTAACTTGAAAATAAAGCACCAATTCACATTCGAAGAGCTCCCACAAGTCCTATGGGCATATCGGACAACTCCACACTTCACCACGGGGGAATCACCCTTCCGATTGATTTACGAAATGGAGGCAATGATCCCAGTAGAGATCGAAGAAGGATCCCCCAAGAATGATCTTCTACAATGAAGAGGTCAAACTCCCAAATCCAAAGGAAAGAACTCGACCTACTTCCAAGAGTCCGAGAGAGAGCTCCGATCAAGGAAGAGGCGTTAAAACGTCGAATGGCCTCAAGATACAATCAGAAGGTAGTACAGCGAAGCTTTGCCAACAACAACCTTATCCTAATCCGAAATGATATCGGAACAACTCGACCTGGAGAAGGAAAGCTAGCACCCAACTGGAAAGGACCATACCAAGTTGTTTAGAAGAACTGGGGAAAGGTTGCTACAGACTGCCCGAACTTGAAGGGCAAGAGCTACCAAGGTCATGGCATGCCTGCAATCTAAAAAGGGGCGCCAGGCCGAGATCCAAAAAGATTGCCCGACCTAGAAAGGTAAGTACTAAACATGTACACACTCTTATCTTTATATTATTGTTTAAAAGATTGCAGATTCCCTAAAAAGTTTCCTACCAAGACGCCCGACTACGGCAGGTCGGCAAGGTGAAACACCAAAATCATCGCCCGATCACGACAAGGTCGGCAAGGTGAAACACCAAAATCATCGCCCGATCACGACAAAGTCGGCAAAATGAAAACCAAATTCATCGTCCGATTATAAAGCAACAGATCGACAGAAAGTGAAAAACAATTTCACTGCACGGTCACGATAAAGATAACCGTCCGATAAAGGTGAAAACGCAATTCACCCAAAGGACGAGCTAGAGATGCCAACCACTTTCTACAAATCGGCAAAGATGAACACAGAATAATGCAAGAAGTTATCGAAAGTGATCCAAAAAAGAACCTGATGAGGTCTTACGGATTGCTAAAATAGTAACTGAAAGACTGGCCGATGTTGAGAAGTCGGACCAAGTCAACCCAAGTTATCAGCAAATCCCTGAAAGAGATCTGACAAAGGTCCAAGAAAGAGGATTACAAAAATAACTTGGAGAAAGGACTGACGTAAAGAAGTCGTCCCATAAACAAAAGTTATAAAAAGTAATCCCTGAAAGAGACCTGGCAAAGGTCCAAGAAAGAGGATTACGAAATAACTTAGAAGAGATCGACATAAAGAAGTCGGTCTCCTACAACGGACAAGTTATAAAAGTAATCCCTGAAAGAGATCTGACAAAGGTCCAAGAAAGAGGATTACAAAAATAACTTGGAGAAGGGACTGACGTAAAGAAGTCATCCCATAAACAAAAAGTTATAAAAAGTAATCCCTGAAAGAGACCTGGCAAAGGTCCAAGAAAGAGGATTACGAAATAACTTAGAAGAGATCGACATAAAGAAGTCGGTCTCCTACAACGGACAAGTTATAAAAGTAATCCCTGAAAGAGATCTGACAAAGGTCCAAGAAAGAGGATTACAAAAATAACTTGGAGAAGGGACTGACGTAAAGAAGTCGTCCCATAAACAAAAAGTTATAAAAAGTAATCCCTGAAAGAGACCTGACAGAGGTCCAATAAAGAGGATTACTAGAAATAACTTAGAAGCGACCGACATGAAGAAGTCGGCCCAAAGCTACAGCTTAGAACAAACAAGAAAAAGTCGGACCAACAAAAGCTACAGCTTGGACCGACAAGAAGAAGTCGGACCAACGAAAACCACAGCTTGGACCGACAAGAAGTCGGACCAACGAAAGCTACAGCTCGTCGACACGAGAAATTGGACCAACGAAAAGCGTGCGCTAAAAGGGACATAGCTTTGCCCAAAAAGCCACGGCTCCATGACAAGGCTATCAAAATTGTTCAGACCAACTAAAAAGGTTCTACCAAAGAACACTAAAAAGTCGTCGGACAAGTTAGCCCCAAGGACCACCTCAACCAAGCAGAAAGTGGACAAAACTAGCAGTGATCAAAAGAGGTCGGACAACAAAATACCGACACTCTACAAAGATCCACAAAGGGGACAAAGACATCTCGCAACGGGCCAGAGGAATGCCAGGAATGCTTTGCTAAAAGGTACGAAGTCTTGAAAAAAGACACTACTTAAAAGGCAAAAGCACAAATCAAAACGGCGCTAAAAAGTCATCCAAACAGACTATAAAAGGTTTCCCATCAGGAACTATACCTAAAAAGTTGTTGGATTATGACTAAAAAGCCCGAACAGTGAAGACAAACAAGTCGGAAGAAGGCTGAAAAGACCTCTCAACAAACTAAAAAAAAGGCAATGCCAAACTCGCACAAGATAAAACTACTCAAGATCGACCAAAGTCAGGATGCTTGAGTACGACTTCCCCCAAAGAGAGCACGATCTCACGGAAAGATCGAACTCAAGCAGGGGCAAAGTCGTACAGGTCGACGTCAGCTAAGAAGAGGCGCAAGTACAATCTCAAAAAAGAACAAGCCAAAAGGTTAAGAAAAAACCTTAAGGCTCAAAAGTGCTTAGCTAAAAAGGGATACAACTCCACTCAAAGAAGGCACAATCTCAAACAGGGCTACGTACGTCATCCGAGACTAAAAAGGTTCTATACAAAGAACACTAAAAAGTCATCAGACAAGTCACTAAGAGTCCGGATATCAAGCCGCAAGGATAACTTCACCAAAGTAGAGGGTTGTCAACACAAAAGCAAGGCGTGATCCAGAAGACAAGGGTAGAAAACCCACGCTACTACTCAAAAGAGGACGGACTGTGAAGTACCAAACCTCTAGAAAATCTGCAAAAGATTTCAAAGCAATGAAGAATCAAAGCCAGACAGATGCTTGAGCACGACTTCCAAAGAGATCGAAGCTCTGAAAAACACGATCTCACGAAAAGATCGAACTCAAGCAGGGGCACTGTTCATACCCTGGGTCAAGATGTCCGACCTGGGGTGTTTAGCAACAAGCCAACCGACCTCTTCAGGTCAGGCTATCATCCGACCTCTTCACAAAGAGCTCGGCTAAATGCCCGACCTCTTCTCAAAGAGCTCGGCTAAATGCCCGACCTCTTCTCAAAGAGCTCGGCTAAATGCCCGACCTCTTCTCAAAGAGCTCGGCTAAATGCCCGACCTCTTCTCAAAGAGCTCGGCTAAATGCCCGACCTCTTCTCAAAGAGCTCGGCCAACTCGCCAAAGGAGCCCAAAGCAGGCCCAAAACGAAGGAACACAGCCCAATCTAAAGGCAGCTAAAGCCCAGAAAGATAAAGGCGGTTCCCTTGAAGATATGATGACCTCACTTAAAGATAAGATAAGATAACTAAACTTATCTTATCCACAGGAGGCCACATCTCACCATTATAAATACACTGGAGCACCCAGGTATAACTCATACTCTGATTCTACATAAAACCTGTTTAATACCCATGCTAACTTAAGCATCGGAGTCTCTTGCAGGTACCCCCCACCCTCCGGTGACGAAGGATCAGCAGTACAGCCAGTCCAACAAGTCGGACACGATAGCTCCGGCCGTCTCCCACCAGCCGGACACGTTAGCACCAACCAGTACAGAAGATCTCGTCCGAGATCGACCTCCAGTTTCAGGTAACCCTCGGAACACCAATCATTCTGAAATTCAAAGGATAAGGGGAGATGCCAAAACTGTTCAGAAACAAAAAGCTACAAGTCCCGCTCATCTAAAAAGAATCTGAGCTCCATTTAAAACTTTTAGATATTATTACTTCTTAATTTCTTTCATCCTATTTTATTTATCTAGTTGCTTGAGGACAAGCAATAGTTTAAGTTTGGTGTTGTGATGAGCGGATATTTTATACGCTTTCTGGGGGTAATTTCATGTAGATTTTAGCATGTTTTAATTAGTTTTTAGTTAAATGTTATTAGTTTTTAGGCAAAAATCATATTTCTGGACTTTACTATGAGTGTGTGTATTTTTCTGTGATTTCAGGTATTTTCTGGCTGAAATTGAGAAAGCTGAGCAAAAATCTGACTTAGGCTGAAAAAGGACTACTGATGCTGTTGGATCCTGACCTCCCTGCACTCGAAATGGATTTTCTGGAGCTACAGGAGTCTAATTGGCGCGCTCTCAATGGCGTTGGAAAGTAGACATCTAGGGCTTTCCAGCAATATATAATAGTTCATACTTTGCGCGAAGATAGACGACGTAACTTGGCGTTGAACGCCAAGTACATGCTGCTGTCTGGAGTTAAACGCCAGAAACACGTCATGATCCGGAGTTGAACGCCCAAAACACGTTATAACTTGGAGTTCAACTCCAAGAAAAGCCTCAGCTCGTGGATAGCTTTAGTCTCAGCCCCAGCACACACCAAGTGGGCCCCAGAAGTGGATTTCTGCACCAATTATCTTAGTTTATTCATATTCTGTAAACCTAGGTTACTAGTTTACTATTTAAACAACTTTTAGAGACTTATCTTGTACCTCATGACATTTTCAGATCTGAATTACATACTTTTTGACGGCATGAGTCTCTAAACTCCATTGTTGGGGGTGAGGAGCTCTGCAGCATCTCGATGAATTAATACAATTCCTTTATTTTCCATTCAAACACGCTTGTTCTTATCTAAGATGTTCATTCACGCTTAATTATGGAGAAGGTGATGATCCGTGACACTCATCACCTTCCTCAATCCATGAACGTGTGCCTGACAACCACTTCCGTTCTACATCAGATTGAATGAGTATCTCTTAGATTCCTTAATCAGAATCTTCGTGGTATAAGCCGGATTGATGGCGGCATTCATGAGAATCCGGAAAGTCTAAACCTTGTCTGTGGTATTCCGAGTAGGATTCTGGGATTGAATGACCGTGATGAGCTTCAAACTCTTGAAGGCTGGGCGTTAGTGACAGACGCAAAAGAATCAATGGATTCTATTCCAACCTGATTGAGAACCGACAGATGATTAGCCGTGCTGTGACAGAGCATTTGGACCATTTTCTCTGAGAGGATGGGAAGTAGCCATTGACAACGGTGACACCCTACATAGAGCTTGCCATGGAAGGAACCTTGCGTGTGTTGAAGGATTTCAAGGAAGAGTTGAAGTTCAAAGGACAAAGCATCTCCAAAACCCCAACATATTCTTCATTACTGCATAACAAGTATTTATTTTATGCCCTTTTCCCTTTCTTCACTAAACTTGAAAAACACTATTGTTTGCATCCTGACTAAGATTAATAAAATAAATATAGCTTGCTTCAAACCAATAATCTCCGTGGGATCGACCCTTACTCACGTAAGGTATTACTTGGATGACCCAGTGCACTTGCTGGTTAGTAGTACGAGATCATAAGAAATTTTGATTTTGATATTGAGATTAAGATTTCGTGCACCACTAATCCTGAGACAAAGGTGGGTAGAAACATGGTTCAGGAATTCTACTCAAATCTGTGGCAAACAGAAAGGCAGAGAATGACTGGAACCGCTTTCTATACCTTTTAAACCATGGTCAGAGGGAAGATGATTTACTTCCACCTTGAAAAAATAAGAGAGGTCTTCAAGCTGCCTCAACTACAAGATGATCTAGAATCCTTTAATAGGAGAATGGTGTGTGATGATAAGTGCTTGGACCAAATTCTAGAGGACATATGCATCCCTGGAACCAAGTGGACAACTAGCACAAAAGGTGTTCCAAACCAACTCAAGAGAGGGGATCTCAAACCAGTTGCTAGGGGCTGGCTAGATTTCATTGGGCGTTCCATACTGCCTACCAGCAACCGCTTTGAAGTCACTATTAAGAGAGCAGTGATGATCCATTGTATTATGCAAGGAAACGAAGTGGAGATTCATCAACTAATTTCTTGTGAGCTATACACAATTGCAAATAAGAACTCCAAGGACGCCAAATTGGCTTACCCAAACTTGATTTCTCTGCTATGTAAAGAGGCTGGGGTGAAGATTGGAGTAGATGAGTTCATCCTAATTGAACATCCAATCACCAAGAAGTCAATGGAGGGACAACAAGTACAAGAAAACTCCATCAAAAAGAGGGCGCAGAAGTTCCTCCTAAAAATCCCTTAGATTGACTACTAGACCCGCCTAGAAGCATCTGTCACCAAGCTGCAAGAAACAATGGATCAACTTAAGGAAGAATAGCAGAATCAAAATAGTATGATCTGCAAATTGCTTAAGGAACAGGAGAAGCAAGGGCGTGAACTACAGGAGCTGAAGCGCCAGAAGCTTTCTCTTGAAGGTCTAGACAACCCACAAATTGAAGGAGCATCCATCTCCCTAAATAAAGGTTGTTGAGTCCTAATCTTAACTTTGTGATAACTTCTTCTATTAGAAATCTATTTTAGGAGTCATATGAGTAGTAGTAGTTAATATTTTTATTTTTATTTTTATTATCTCCAAGTAAGCTATAATTTATTTTTCTCATCATCATTGAAATTGAATGAAATAGCAGATATATTTAGAATAAGGAGGCAACTTTTTCGAGTTCTTAATAAGAAAAATTCTAATTATTTATATGTGGTGGCAATACTTTTTGTTTTCTGAAAAAGTGCTTAAACAGTGCATATTTTTTTATCTTGTTGTTTATGAATGTTAAAATTGTTGGCTCTTGAAAGAAATGTTATTGATAATCTGAAAAATCATAAAATTGATTCTTGAAGCAAGAAAAAGCAGTGAAAAAAAAAAGCCAATAGCCCTTAAAACCAAAAGGCAAGGGTAAAAAGGATCCAAGGCTTTGAGCATCAATGGATAGGAGGGCCTAAAGGAATAAAATCCTGGCCTAAGCGGCTGAACCCAACTGTCCCTAACCATGTGCTTGGGGCATGCAAGTCCAAGTGAAAAGCTTGAGACTGAGTGGCTAAAGTTGTGATCCAAAAGAGTGTGCTTAAGAACTCTGGACACCTATAATTGGGGGCTTTGGCAAAGCCGAGTCACAATCTGAAAAGGTTCACCCAGTTATGTGTTTGTGGCATTTATGTATCCGGTGGTAATACTGGAAGACAAAGTGCTTAGAGCCACGGCCAAGACTCATAAAAGTAGCTGTGTTAAAGAATCAACATACTAAACTAGGAGAATCAATAACACTATCTGAATTCTGAGTTCCTATGGATGCCAATCATTCTAAACTTCAAAGGATGAAGTGAGGTGCCAAAACGGTTCAGAAGCAAAAAGCTACTAGTCCCACTCATCTAATTAGAATTTGTGCTTCATATAAAACTCTAAAATTGCCTCTTGATTTTCTTTCTATCCTATTTTATTTATCTAGTTACTTGGGGACAAAGAATAGTTTAAGTTTGGTGTTGTGATGAGCGGATATTTTATACGCTTATTGGGGGTGTTTTCACTTAGTTTTTAGTAGGATCTAGCTACTTTTTAGTACATTTTTATTAGTTTTTATGCAAAAATCACATTTTTGGACTTTACTATGAGTTTGTGTGTTTTTCTGTGATTTCAGGTATTTTCTGGCTAAAATTGAGGGACCTGAGCAAAAATCTGATTTAGAGGCTGAAAAAGGACTGCAGATGTTGTTGGATTCTGACCTCCCTACACTCGAAATGAATTTTTTGGAGCTACAGGAGTCCAAATAGCACGCTCCCAATTGCGTTGGAACTTAGACATCCAGGGCTTTTCAGAAATATATAATAGTTCATACTTTGCCCAAGTTTAGATGACGCAAACTGGCGTTCAACACCAGCTCTCTGCCCTATTCTGGCGTTAAACGCCTCAGAGTTAAATGCCAAAAATAGGTTACAAACTGACGTTTAACTCCAAGAATAGCATATGCACGTGAAAGCTTCAATGCTCAGCCCAAGCACACACCAAGTGGGCCCCAAAAGTGGATTTCTGCACTATCTATCTTAGTTTACTCATTTTATGTAAACCTAGGTTACTAGTTGAGTATAAAAACTACTTTTAGAGATTTATTTTGGACCTCATGACATTTTTTTACATCTGAATTTGTATCTTTGATGGCATGAGTCACTAAACCCCATGGTTGGATGAATTAATGCAATTATTTCTGTTTTCTATTCAATCACGCTTGTTTATACTCTAAGATGTTCATTCGTGCTTCAACATGATGAATGTGATGATCCGTGACACTCATCACCATTCTTAACCTATGAACGCGTGCTTGACAACCACTTCTGTTCTACCTTAGATTGAATAGATGTCTCTTGGGTTCTTGGCTCACGAGTTTGACTGCCTCTCCTGACAACAGAGTATTCAAATTAGTGAGATCAGAATCTTCGTGGTATAAGCTTGAATCAATTGGTAGCATTCCTAAGATCCAGAAAGTCTAAACCTTGTCTGTGGAATTCCGAGTAGGATCCGGGAAGGGATGACTGCGACGAGCTTCAAACTCATGAATATTGGGCGTGGTGACAGACGCAAAAGGATCAATGGATCCTATTCCAACATTAGTGAGAACCAACATATGATTAGCCATGTACATGGACCCTTTTCACTGAGAGGATGGCTGGTAGCCATTGACAACGGTGATCCACCAATATACAGCTTGCCATGGAAGGAGACTTGCGTGCGTGAAGAAGAAGACAGTAGGAAAGCAGAAATTCAAAGGACAGAGCATCTCCAAAACTCCAACCCATTCTCCATTACTGCGTAACAAGTATTCATTTCATGCTCTTTCACTTTTCATAATTAAAACTAAGAACCACTATTGATATCTTGACTAAGAATAATAAGATAACCATAGCTTGCTTCAAGCTGGCAATCTCCGTGGGATCGACCCTTACTCACGTAAGGTATTACTTGCACGACCCAGTGCACTTGCTGGTTAGTTGTGCGGAATTACATAGTTTGAGTGTAATTTTTGTGCACCACTCACCTCCTCTCTCTTCTCATTCTTCTACTCCTTTTTCTCTGACACATCAAGGAGTCTCTATACTGTGACATAGAGGATTCCACTACTCACTTTTGTTCTCTTCTTTTTCATATAAGCAGAAATAGGGATAAAAACATTCTTGTTGAAGTTGATCCTGAACCTGAAAGGACTCTAAAGAAGAAGCTTAGAGAAGCTAAAGCACAACACTCCGTAGAGGACCTTATAGAGAATTTTGAAAAAGAAGCAGACATGGCAGCCGAACCCCACAACAATGCTCGAGATGCAAGGAAGATGCTTAGTGATTATACTGCACCAACTTCCAACTTCTATGGAAGAAGCATCTCAATTCCTGCCATTGGAGCAAACAACTTTGAGCTTAAGCCTCAATTAGTTTCTCTAATACAGCAGAATTGCAAGTTTCATGGACTTCCATCGGAAGATCCTCATCAGTTCTTAGCTGAATTCTTGCAGATCTGTGATACTGTCAAGACCAATGGGGTTGATTCCGAGGTCTACAAACTTAGGCTTTTCCCCTTTGTTATAAGAGACAGAGCTAGGACATGGTTAGACTCACAACCTAGAGAAAGCCTGAACTCTTGGGAAAAGTTGGTCAATGCTTTCTTGACCAAATTTTTTCCACCTCAAAAGATGAGCAAGCTTAGAGTGGAAGTCCAAACCTTCAGACAGAAGAAAGGTGAATCCCTCTATGAAGCTAGGGAAAGATACAAGCAATTAACCAAAAGGTATCCTTCTGACATGCTTCCAGAATGGAGCATCATATGTATATTCTATGATGGTCTGTTTGAATTATCCAAGATGTCATTGGACCATTCTGCTGATGGATCTCTTCATTTGAAAACCCCTGCAGAAGCCAAGGAACTCATTAAGATGGTTGCAAATAACCAGTTCATGTACACTTTTGAAAGACATACTGTGAATAATGGGATGACTCAGAAGAAAGGAGTTCTTGAGATTGATATTCTGAATGTCATATTAGCTCAAAACAAAATATTGACTTAGCAAGTCAATATGATTTCTCAGAATCTGATTGGATTGCAAGCTGCATTCGGTAGTGCTAAAGAAGCCTCCTTTGAAGGAGAAGCTTATGACCCTGAGAATCCTGCAATGGAAGAGGTGTACATGGGAGAATCCTATGGAAACACCTATAATCCTTCATGGAGGAATCATCCAAATTTCTCATGCAAGGATCAACAGAAGCCTCAACAAGGCTTCAATAACAATAATGGTGGGAGAAATAAGTTTGGCAATAGCAAACCTTTTCCATCATCTTCTCAGCAACAGACAGAGAATTCTGAGTAGAGCCTCTCCAGCCTAGCAAACATAGTCTCTGATCTATCTAAAACCACTCTCATTTTTATGAATGAAGTAAGGTCCTCCATCAGAAATTTGGAGGCACAAGTGGGTTAGCTGAGTAAAAGAGTTACTAAAACTCCTCCTAGTACTCTCCCAAGCAATACAGAAGAGAATCCCAAAAGAGAGTGCAAGGCCATAACTATAACCAAAATGGCCGAACCTAGAGAGAGTGAAAAGGCAGTGATTCCCAGTGAGGAAGACCTCAAGGGACGTCCACTGACCAATAAGGAGTTCCCTATTGAGGAACCAAAGGAATCTGAGGCTCAAACAGAGACCATAGAGAATTCACTGAACTTACTATTGTCATTCATGAGCTTTGATGAGTATTTTTCCTCTGAAGAGGATGAAGACACTGTTGAAGAGCAAGTTGCTCAGTATCTAGGAGCAATCATGAAGCTGAATGCCAAGTTATTTGGTAATGAGACTTGGGAGGATGAACCTCCATTGCTCATCAATGAACTGAATACCTGGATTCAGCAGACATTACCTTAGAAGAAATCAGATCCCGGAAAGTTCCTAATACCTTGCACCATAGGCACCATAACCTTTGAGAAGGCTCTGTGTGACCTGGGGTCAGGTATCAACCTCATGCCACTCTCTGTAATGGAGAAAATAGGGATCTTTGAGGTACAAGCTGCAAGAATCTCACTAGGAATGGTAGACAAATCAATGTAACAGGCTTATAGACTTGTTGAGGATGTCTTAGTGAAGGTTGAAGGTCTTTACATCCCTGCTGAGTTCATAATCCTGGACACTGGGAAGGATGAGGATGAATCCATCATCCTTGGAAGACCCTTTCTAGCCACATCAAAAGCTGTGATTGATGTGGACAGAGGAGAGTTAGTCCTGCAACTGAATGAGGACTACTTTGTGTTCAAGGCTCAAGGATCCTCCTCTGTAACCATGGAAAGGAAGCATGAAAAGCTTCTCTCAATACAGAGCCAAGCTCACTGTCAATCTATTGACATTAAAGAAGTGCTTATTGGGAGGCAACCCAATGTTATTTATCTATATTAATTACTCTTTCATTTTATTTTCCATTGTTATTATATGCTCTCTTTAGGTTGATGATCATGTGAAGTCACAAAAACAACTGCAGAATTAAAGCAAAATTAAAAACAGCATCAAAAATAGCACACCCTGGAGGACGAGCTTACTGGCGTTTAAACGCCAGTAAGGATAGCAAATTGGGCGTTTAACGCCCAGTCTGGCACCATTCTGGGCGTTAAATGCCAGAAATGGCGTACAGACTGGCGTTTAACGCCAGAAAAGGGTGTCTGGTGTCTGGCTGGCATTAAACGCCAGAAATGGTAGCAGAATGCATGTTTAACGCCCAGTCTGGTAGCGTTCTAAGCGTTAAATGCCAAAACTGGTAGCCAGACTGGCACTTAACGCCAGAAAGGGTATCAGCCTGGCGTTTAACGCCAGAAATGCCACACAGAGGGCGTTTAAATGCCAGAAAGGTGCAGGGATGAGAAATCCTTGACACCTCAAGATCTGTGGACCCCACAGGATCTCTACCTACCCCAACTCATGCTCATTCCTCTTCACACCTTTCCATAACACTCTTCTCCAAACACCATTCACCTATCAAATCATACCCTCTTCCCCATAATCTCTTCACCACTCACATCCATACACTATCTCCCATCATACAACTCACCTACCCCCACCCACTCAAATTCAAACCATTCCCCTCCCAAACCCAACCCCTACTAGACGAATTCCCTCTCCCCCTTACCCTATAAATACCCCTCCTTACTCCTTCATTTTCACACATCACAAACACTCCAAACCACCCTTGGCTGAACCACTCCTACACCTCCATCTCCCATATTTCTTCTTCTTCTTCTCCTTTCTTTCCTTTCTTGCTCGAGGACGAGCAAACCTTTTAAGTTTGGTGTGGGAAAAAGAGTTGCTTTTTGTTTTTCCATTACCATTAATGGCACCTAAGACCGGAGAAACCTCTAGAAAGAGGAAAGGGAAGGCAATTGCTTCCACCTCCGAGTCATGGAAAATGGAGAGATTCATCTCAAAAGCCCATCACTAGAAAGAAGATGGAGCAAACAAGAGAGCCCACTCATGGACCTCAACAAGAGCATAAAGAAGTCCCTCATCAAGAAATCCCTGAGATGCCTCAAGGGATGCATTTTTCTCCACACAACTATTGGGAGTAACTCAACACATCTTTAGGAGATTTGAGTTCCAATATAGAGTAACTAAGGATGGAGAACCAAGAGCACTCCATTATCCTCTATGAAATTAGAGAGGACCAAAGAGCTATGAGGGAGGAGCAACAAAGGCAAGGAAGAGATATTGAGGAGCTCAAGCACTCCATATGATCGTCAAGAGGAAGAACTAGCTGCCATCACTAAGGTGGACCCGTTTTTTAATTTCCTTGTTCTTATTTTTCTGTTTTTCAGTTTCCTATGCTTGATGTTTTGTCTATTTTTGTGTCTTTATTACATGATCATTAGTGTCTAGTGTCTATGTCTTAAAGCTATGAGTGTTCCATGAATCCTTCACCTGTCTTAAATGAAAAATGTTTCTATTTGCAAAAGAACAAGAAATACATGAATTTCGAATTCTATCTTGAAATTAGTTTAATTATTTTGATGTGGTGGCAATACTTTTTGTTTTTTGAATGAATGCTTGAACAGTACATATTTTTTATAGTGAAGTTTATGAATGTTAAAATTGTTGGCTCTTGAAAGAATGATGAAAAAGGAGAAATGTTATTGATAATATGAAAAATCATAAAATTGATTCTTGAAGCAAGAAAAAGCATTGAAAAACACAAAGCTTGCGAAAAAAAAAGGACGAAAAAATAAAGAAAAAGAAAGAAAAAGAAAAAGCAAGCAGAAAAAGCCAATAGCCCTTTAAACCAAAAGGCAAGGGTAAAAAAAGATCCAAGGCTTTGAGCATTAATGGATAGGAGGGTCCAAAGGGATAAAATCCTAACCTAAGCGGCTAAAAATCACGTGCGAGCACCGACGCGTACGCGTACAGCACACGTGCGCGTCCCTAGAGTTTTACGATCCACACACATGCGTAAAGCACTCACGCGCGTCCATGAAGTTCTTGCCCAATCATGCGAATGTGTCGGCTTCTAGCCTTGGCTTCTTCGCGCCGATCCTAGCAGAGTGCATCCACGCGTATGCGTAAGGCATGTGTATGTGTCACTGCTCAAGCTCCAAAGCTCCATTTTCCATGCTCCTTCCATTTATGCATGCTTCCTTCCTCTCTTCTAGGCCATCCTTGCCCTATAAACTCTGAAATCACTTAACAAACAGATCATGGCATCGAATGGTAATAGAAGAGGATTAAAATGTGGCATATTTAGTGTAAAAGAAGCATGTTTTCAACTATGAAGTAAAATTGGGAAGGAAACACAAAACCATGCATTATGTATGAATAAGTGTGATAGAACATTGATAAAACCCCCAAAATCAATACACGATAAACCCTAAAAATGGGTTTATCAACCTCTCCACACTTAAACCAAGCATGTCCTCATGCTAAAAGAAGGCAAAAGACCAAAGAATCACAAGAGAATGGGATTTATGAGATGCAATCTACCTATATGAATGTAACTAAAATAAATGCTACTATCTACTTGGTCAAAAGAAAATCAATCTTCCAAGAACATATATGAGCACGTAGGGCAAAATGATGAAACAATATATAAACTCTACCAATTCCAATCATCAAAGTGAGGTGCGCATAACTTGCATGAAGAACGCTCGTGAGAGCCGGGAACAAGGAATTGAGCCTCGAACCCTCATCGGAAGTGTTTGCACTCTATTCGCTCGGTGTATAGGGTTGATCACTCAATTCTCCTCTACTTCATACTTTCCAAAATTTTTTCTTTCTCTAACAATCAACAATTATTCTATGCATACATACATATATCATGAGGTCTTTTCTTAGGTTGTAATCGGGCTAGGGTAAAGGTAAGGTTATATATATGGCTAAGTAGACTAGAATTTGAATCTTTGATTAATCTAAACTTCCCACCTAACCTATATAACAACCTATATAATTAAGTGCTAACCTAACTACCCATTCCTCACTTTTTCACATACTCATTTATTCTCTTTTGATCACTACACATATGCATTGATTGTTATTGAACCTTACTTTGGGGCATTTTGTCCCTTTTTCCTTTCTTTCTTTTTCTTTTTCTTTTCTTTCTATATTTTTTTCTTTTTATTATTCATTTTTTTATTTTCCTTTTTTCTTTTTTTTTGATGTACTCATATACAAAGGTATCAATGCATATGGTTTACATATTTAATTAACACATGAGTATGTACCCAATTCCCAATAATTTCAACAAAAACAAAAACATACTCTTACCTCAACCAATGTCCCAAGTTTCCCTACACTTGAATGACACACACACACTAGTCTAAGCTAATCAAAGATTTAAATAAAGACATTTATGGTTTTCCGCTTTTGGCTTGTAATGTGCTAAAATAAAGAACAAGTGGGTTAATCGTAGGCTCAAAGTTGGCTACAAAGGTTATTGTAAGGTAAGGCTATTTGGGCAAGTGGCTAAGTGAAATGATGACCTCAATCACATACATGCATTCATACACACAATAATGGACATATAGAGTCAAACAAATCAAGGATCACAATCATAGAAGGAGAACAATGCACACAAAAAGGAGGATAAGTGGTTATATGATGTAACCACGCAATTGGCTTAAGACTCACATGCTTGTGTTCTTAGCTCAAAAACCATGTTCCAAATTACATTCTTCAAGCAAGCTTAACACCAAAAACTTTCAAAATTGGTAGGGTGCCCTAAAAACATAGTTTCTTGGAAAAGAAATCATTACCCTAACCAAGTAGACCTAATCGAGAGACAACTATCATGCAATCTATCCTAATTAACAAAAGAAAATCAAAGTTTATTTGGGTGTTACCTATGGAGACCGGTCGAACGACCTCCCCACACTTAAGAGTTAGCACGGTCCTCCGTGCTATTGGTAAAGTGCAAGGGGCGATCGGGTTTGGAACTTCCACTATCCCCTTCATGATGGCTATCTTCACTTAAGTTCGAGGTGGATGTGGAGATCTCCGGTTCCTCTATAGGTGGTGTCACAAAACTCAGAAGTTTCTTCACATAAGCAAACCGGCGTTGGTTCTGCCGTTCATATCGGTCCATCTTCTTATGGAGATTCTCAAGTAGTTGGTGGGACAATTTAGGTGGTGCGGACGAAGTGGTGGGGATGCCCACAGGAATAGCTATGTCAAGGTTCCCGGTGTCTGTTAGAGGCTTGAGATATCTTCCGGTTGGGACGACGTCGGCCTCTACCAGAATCAGTGCTTTCCGGTCCTTAGCCTCCCGAGGGACACCAGCAGTAGCAACTAACTTGGTCACCAAAGCGGGGAAGGGTAGGTTTCACCTAGCATGGACATGACCCATGGCTTGTCGAATGAGGAGAGGGATGTTGACCAGCTTCTCTGTAAGTATGCACCAAACTAATAAGGCTAGCTCCGCGGTGATAGATGACCCGTGGGTGCTTGGAAGCACATAATAGGAGATCTTTAGAGAGAGAAACTCTAGCTTCTCTCTAGGTTTTTGCTTCTCAATTTGGAATTCTCTTGGATCCATTGGTGAGATCTATTTTCAACTTAATTCTACATTGCTTCAAGTTATAGATCTAATTCTTCTACTCTCAATTTAGTGTTCTTGTTGCTCAATTTACTTTGTATCTTAGATTTGGATCTTTTACTTTGATTTCCATTAATGCATTGAGGAATTTTATGTTCATTGTTGTCAATTGTTTGATTGTTGTTAATCTCTTGTAGTGGATATCTTTGATTTGAAGTTTCTTCTCAATTTTACAATGCCTTTCACTCTTGCTCTCCAAGTGTTTGAGAAAATGTCAACTTTAGCTATGGAGTAGACTTTTCATTCTTGGCTTGGGGGTTGAGATATTGGAGACACTTGAATTATCAATGTCCTTTGTTGATTATCAATTGGAAATTGCTAATTGATTTGCATGTCACTAAAGCTAGACTTCCCTAGAGTTTGACTAAGACTTGTGAACTCAAATTGATTACCCTCACTTGACTTTTCTTCATAGTTAGAGGTTGACTAAGTGAAGCAATAACTAATTGTTGTTACAATTGATGGAGATTATGATGATAGGAATTCCAATTATCACCCCTAGCCAAGGCTTTTACATTGCTTAATTGTCATTCATACTATTAGCTTGTTCCTTTCTTGCATTAAACTCCAAAATACCAAGACAACTTCTAACCAATGATGTGCATCTTAGAGCAACTCCTAGAGAGAATGACTCGGGACTAATACTCTCAATTATTGATTTTGGATTGTGGTGACACAATCTCTTTGTTTGATACGGAATTGCTTGTCAGTTTAGACTATACTCACGACAGAATTTCATTAATGAATTCTATACTGGCAAGAAATCTCTCATCAAAACAACAAACAATTCCTTCATTCAAACATTTATTTGTCACAAGTACAAAGCCCTAATAAAACTAATAACCGAAGTATTTAAACCTCAGGTCGTCTCTCAAAGAAATTGCAGGGTAGTGTTCTTGTTATTGGTTATGGACATGTATATTTTGGGGTTTTGGATAAGAAACAAGAAAAGTAAATGACAATGAAATTCGAATGAAAAAAAGGTCTTGGCAAGGTTTGGTGGTCAAGGATCTCTATCATTATCACTAACCACAATATGATAATTGCAAGGATTAATCCCATTAAGTCATCCTCTAACAAGTAAAGGAAAGTCAAATGAGCTATATCAATCCAAGTCTATAAGTTCTAGCTATTCACTAATTGAATTAATGAGAGCTAAAGTCAATGGCCACCAATTATCAATCACTTGGACATTAGTAACTCAAGAGTTCCTAAGTTACCATCTCAAGCCAAGAACATAAAATTCTACTCTAACATCCTTCCAAGCATTTTGTCAAATACTTGGAAGGCATAAAAGGAAAGCATGGTAAATTGATAACAAGAATAAAATCTAACAACTACTAATTGCAAAGAATTAACAACAACAATCAAAGAACGCACAATTGACATAAATTACCTCAAATTGCATTAAAGGAAAATAAAAGAAACAAGAGTGTATCAACAACAAAGTATACAAAATAAAGGATATCACAACAAAAGAGTAAAAGAACAAGAGGTTGCAACAAGAAATTGAAAAGGAAGTAGATGAATACAAGAATTAAAGTCAAGATCTAAGAATAGATTAACCTAAACCTAATGCTAATTCTAGAGAGAAGAGAGAGCTTCTCTCTTTAGAAACTAACTAAAGCATGATAAAACTAAACTCTAACTAACTAGATGTCTAAGTGCCTCATCCCTCTTCAATCCTTGGGTTTAATAGCTTCAGAAGTGAGTTGGATTTGGGCCTGGGAAGCCCAGAATTTGCCCCCCGCATTTTGCCTTTAAGTGCCTTGTATAAAAATTGTTTTCCCCTTTTCATTGATAAACCCCATTTTTAGGGTTTATCTTATATGGATTTTGGGGGTTTTATCAGTCTTTTATCACACTTATTCATACATAATGCATGGTTTTTTGTTTCCTTCCCAATTTTACTTCATAGTTGAAAACATGCTTCTTTTACACTAAATATGCCACATTTTAATCATATTCTATTACCATTCGATGTCGTGATCTATTTGTTAAGTGATTTCAGAGTTTATAGGGCAAGGATGGCCTAGAAGAGAGAAAGGAAGAATGCATAAATGAAAGGAGCATGGAAAATGGAGCTTTGGAGGTTGAGCAGTGACACGTACGCGTGCCTTATGAGTACGCGTGGATGCACGCTGCTAGGATCAGCACGAAGAAGCCAAGGCTAGAAGCCGGCGCATTCACATGGTTGTGCAAGAACTTCATGGACGTGCGCGCGTGCTTTACGCATGCATGTGGGTCGTAAAACTCAAGGGACGCGCACGCATGCTATACTCGTACGTGTCGGTGCTCGCACGTGATTTTTAAGTGAAATCGTGCTTGGCAAATTCACAGAGGCTGTGGGGCCCAATCTAAACCAACTTTGGCGCCAAAAGGCTTAAGAGGACCAAGGGATGAGGGAATTGACATTCATTCACACTTTTAGATATTTTTAGTTAGTTTTGGAAGTTACATTTTTAGAGAGAGAAACTCTAGCTTCTCTCTAGGTTTTTGCTTCTCAATTTGGAATTCTCTTGGATCCATTGGTGAGATTTATTATCAATTCAACTCTACATTGCTTCAAGTTGTAGATCTAATTCTTCTACTCTCAATTTAGTGTTCTTGTTGCTCAATTTACTTTGAATCTTATATTTGGATATTGTTACTTTGATTTCCATTAAAGCATTGAGAAATTTTATGTTCATTGTTGTCAATTGTTTGATTGTTGTTAATCTCTTGTAGTGGATATCTTTGATTAGATGTTTCTTCTCTAGGAAAAGTGTCAACTTTAACTATGGAGTAGACTTTTCATTCTTGGCATGGGGGTTGAGATATTGGAGACACTTGAATTATCAATGTCCTTTGTTGATTATCAATTGGAAATTGCTAATTGATTTGAATGTTACTAAAGCTAGACTTCCTTAGGGTTTGACTAGGACCTGTGAACTCAAATTAATTACCCTCACTTGACTTTTCTTCATAGTTAGAGGTTGACTAAGTGAAGCAATAAGAAATTATTGTCATAATTGATGGAGATTATGATGATAGGAATTCAGATTCTCACGCCTAGCCAAGGGTTTTACATTGCTTGATTGTCATTCACACTATTAGCTTGTTCCTTTCTTGCATTAAACTCCAAATACTAAGAGAACTTCTAACCAATGATGTGCATCTTAGAGCAACTCCTAGGGAGAATGACTCGGGACTAATACTCTCGGTTATTAATTTTGGATTTTGGTGACACAATCCCTTTGTTTGATGCGGAATTGCTTGTCGGTTTAGACTATACTCATGACGGAATTTCATTGATGAATTCTATACCGGCGAGAAATCTCTCATCAAAATGGCGTCGTTGCCGGGGAGTTGCACATGAGTGCCATGTTGTTGGTTAGTGTAAATATGTGGATATGTGCATACTTGCATTTCTCTTGATTGTGTGAGTTAGGATTAGTCTTTGTTTAGTTCACATTGTTGTCATGAGCTCTACATCTCTTTCCTTTAATGACGCATTTTTTACTGGATCCGAGCTTATCTACATTTGACCCTGAGATAGAAAGAACTTTGCTTCACATTATACAAGCTTGGAGATGGTTGGACTTTGGAGGTGGTAAAAAGGTTTTTACCAATTCACCTACCATATCCGAAGTTGATTCCGAATCGTCATTCGAAGAAGGCACTGTTTACTCTTCCATCGATACTACTAATAACTCTTCTATTGATCTAGGTACAGACACTATGGCCGCTCCAAGACGAGTCACTCTTAAGGAAGCCGGTGCTCCGGATTTTGTTCCTCAACCTACAAAAGTGCGTCATCTGGATTTGAATGCAAATTTTGAGCTCAAAATCGCTTTGATCAATCTTCTTCCCAAGTACCAAGGACTTCCTGCTCAAGATCCTATTAGACACCTTAGTGACTTCCAAGTTGTATGTTCTACTACTAGGCAGGAAGGCTCTAGTGAAGTTGCAGTTTGGTTGTATGCTTTTCCTTTCTCTCTCGAAGGGAGAGCAAAGGAGTGGTTTTATTCTTTGCCCAGTGAGATTGTTAGCGATTGTGACTTGCTTAGAAGGGAGTTCTTAGACAAATTCTTTCTTGTGGCGATGACCGATAAGTTGCGAAAAGAAATTTCATGCATTGTCCAAGGTGAATTGGAAACTCTATACGAGTATTGGGAACGGTTCCGAAAGCTTATTAACTCATGCCCAACCATATGATTGACACTCTAATGTTGATTAGCTATTTTTGCCTAGGAATGAAACCTCAAGACCAGATGCTTCAAGCAACGGTTCCTTGACAAAATATAGAATGGCGGAAGAGGCATGGCAATTGATCACAGATTTGGCCGAGTCCACCTTACATGCTAGACAAATGAACAATCATCCTAGAGCTGTAAATGAAGTTTCTTCTAGTGGTGAGACCGTCGCCCTTACCAAAACCTTGGGCGAGATGACAAGTACTCTAAAGCAACTCCAAATAAATCAACAACAACCCCCACTTCATCAACAACAACCTCCACTTCCTCATTAATAACAAAGTCAACAATTGGTTCCCCAAAGAGTGTGCAGTATTTGCTCTTGCTAATCCCATTACACGGATGAATGTCCGAGCCTCCAAAAGGACAACACTATAGCGGCTACTAATGCCTACTACAACCGTCCCAACCAAGGATATCCTCAACAAGGAAGCAACTACAATCAAGGATATCTTCAACAAGGAGGCAATTACAATCAAGGGGGTAACAACTATAATCATGGTTGGCAAGACAATTCCAACCAAGGATGGCGGGATAATTATAACCAAGGAGGTAGGGACAATGGAGGAAATCAAAGGTGGAACAACAACAATCCAAAAAACCGATACTCACAAAATCCTCCATATCAACAACCAAACCAAGGAAGAAACTACCAAACCTACCAACCATCTCATCAAAGGCAAGCACCTCAACCCAACTGGTCGGCGAAATTGTGAACTATACTTTTTCACAACTCTCATAATCCCTGGTAATGGCTCCAAAAACTTGGTGCGCTCAATACCATGGCATTACACAACTTCGCACAACTAACCACCAAGTGCACTGGGTCGTCCAAGTAATAAACCTTACGTGAGTAAGGGTCGATCCCACGGAGATTGTTAGTATTGAAGCAAGCTATGGTCATCTTGTAAATCTTAGTCAGGCAAACTCAAATGTATGATGATGAACGAAAATGACATAAAGATAAAGATAGTGATACTTATGTATATCATTGGTGTAAGAGCTTCAGACAAGTGTATGAAGATGCCTTCCCTTCCGTCTCTCTGCTTTCCTACAGCCTTCATCCAATCCTTCTTACTCCTTTCCATGGCAAGCTCGTGTAGGGTCTCACTGTTGTCAGCAGCTACCTCCCATCCTCTCAGTGAAAGCGATTGCATATGTCCTGTCACGGCATAGCGGAATTCATCTGTCGGTTCTCAATCAGGCCGGAATAGAATCCAGTGATTCTTTTGCGTTATCACTAACGCCCCGCCCTCAGGGTTTGAAGCACGTCACAGTCATTCAATCATTGAATCCTACTCAGAACACCACAGACAAGGTTAGACCTTCCGGATTCTCTTGAATGCTGCCATCAGGTCCTGCCTATACCACGAAGACTCCGAAGAATCCAAGAGATATTCACTAAGCCTCGAATGCTTGTAGAACAAGAATGGTTGTCAGTCACCTTGTTCATAGGTGAGAGTGGTGATGGGCGTCAATCATCACCATCATCATGTTGAAGAACAAGTGATATCTTGGTAAAAGAACAAGCGGAATTGAATAGAAGAACAATAGTAATTGCATTAATACTCGAGGTACAGCAGAGCTTCACACCCTTAATCTATGGTGTGTAGAAACTCCACCGTTGAAAATACATAAGCATAAGGTCCAGGCATGGCCGAATGGCCAGCCTCCCAAAGATCTAAGATAGCATAAAAGTGAAGATAGCTACCAAAGTCTACTAATACAATAGTAAAAGGTCCTATTAATAGTAAACTAGTAACCTAAGGTGTACAGAAATGAGTAAATGACATAAAAATCCACTTCCGGGCCCACTTGGTGTGTGCTTGGGCTGAGCAATCAAGGAAATTCGTGTAGAGACCTTTTCTGGAGTTAAACGCCAGCTCCCATGCCAGTTTGGGCGTTTAACTCCAACTTTTATTCCTGTTCCGGCGTTTAACGCTGGAATTCCTGAGGCCGGATTGCTTCGCGGGTTTGGGCCATCAAATCTTGGACAAAGTATGGACTATTATATATTGCTGGAAAGCCCTGGATGTCTACTTTCCAACGCCGTTGAGAGCGCGCCAATTGGGCTTCTGTAGCTCCAGAAAATCCACTTCGAGTGCAGGGAGGTCAGAATCCAACAGCATCTGCAGTCCTTTTTGGTCTCTGAATCAGATTTTTGCTCAGGTCCCTCAATTTCAGCCAGAAAATACCTGAAATCACAGAAAAACACACAAACTCATAGTAAAGTCCAGAAAAGTGAATTTTAAATAAAAACTAATAAAAATGTACTAAAATCTAACTAAAAGATATCAAAAACATACTAAAAACAATGCCAAAAAGTATACAAATTATCCGCTCATCACAACACCAAACTTAAATTGTTGCTTGTCCTCAAGCAACTGAAAATCAAATAAGATCAAAAGAAGAGAATATGCAATGAATTCCAAAAACATCTGTGAAGATCAGTATTAATTAGATGAGCGGGGCTTTTAACCTTCTGTCTCTGAACAGTTTTGGCATCTCAATCTATCCCTTGAAATTCAGAATGGTTGGCTTCTTTAGGAACTCAGAGTCCAGATAGTGTTAATGATTCTCCTAGTAAAGTATGATGATTCTTGAACATAGCTATTTATTGAGTCTTGGCTGTGGCCCAAAGCACTCTGTCTTCCAGTATTACCACCGGATACATACATGCCACAGACACATAATTGGGTGAACCTTTTCAGATTGTGACTCAGCTTTGCTAAAGTCCCCAATTAGAGGTGTCCAGGGTTCTTAAGCACACTCTTATTTGCCTTGGATCACAACTTTATTTCTTTTCTTTTTCTTTCTTTTCTTTCTTTTTTTTTTCGATTTTTTTTTTTTTTTTTTCGGTTTTTTTCTCCTTTTTTTTTTTTTTTTTTTGAATAGCTTTTTCTTGCTTCAAGAATCATTTTATTGATTTTTCAGATCCTCAGTAACATGTCTCCTTTTTCATCATTCTTTCAAGAGCCAACATTCATGAACCACAAATTCAAGATACATATGCGCTGTTTACACATACATTCAGAGAACAAAAATATTGCCACCACATCAAAATAATTAAACTATTATAAAATTCAAAATTCATGCAATTCTTCCTTTTTCAATTAAGCACATTTTTATTCAAGAAAGGTGATGGATTCATAGGACATTCATAACTTTAAGGCATAGATACTAAGACACTAATGATCATGAGACACAAACATGGATAACATAAAGCATAAAATTCGAAAAACAAAGGAATAAAGAACAAGGAAATCAAGGAATGGGTCCACCTTAGTGATGGCGGCTCTTCCTTGCTTTTGAAGGTCCTATGGAGTGCTTGAGCTCCTCAATGTCTCTTCCTTGCCTTTGTTGCTCCTCCCTCATGATTCTTTGATCTTCTCTAATTTCATGGAGGAGAATGGAGTGTTCTTGATGCTCCACCCTTAGTTGTCCCATGTTGGAACTTAATTCTCCTAGGGAGGTGTTCAGTTGCTCCCAATAGTTTTGTGGAGGAAAATTCATCCCTTGAGGAATCTCAGGGATTTCTTGATGAGAGGGGTCTCTTGTGTATTCCATCCTTTTCTTGGTGATGGGCTTGTCCTCATCAATGGGGATATCTCCTTCTATGTCAACTCCAACTGAATAACAGAGGTGACAAATGAGGTGAGGAAAGGCTAACCTTGCCACAGTGGAGGTCTTGTCTGCCACTTTATAGAGTTCTTGAGCTATAACCTCATGAACCTCTATTTCCTCTCCAATCATGATGCTATGGATCATGATGGCCCGGTCTATGGTAACTTCGGACCGGTTGCTAGTGGGAATGATTGAGCGTTGTATGAACTCTAACCATCCTCTAGCCACGGGCTTGAGGTCATGCCTTCTCAATTGAACCGGCTTTCCTCTTGAGTCTTGCCTCCATTGTGCGCCCTCTTCACATATGACTGTGAGGACTTGGTCCAACCTTTGATCAAAGTTGACCCTTCTAGTGTAAGGATGCTCATCTCCTTGCATCATAGGCAAGTTGAACGCCACCCTCACACTCTCCGGACTAAAATTCAAGTATTTCCCCCGAACCATAGTAAGATAATTCTTTGGATTCGGGTTCACACTTTGGTCATGGTTCTTTGTGATCCATGCATTGGCATAGAACTCTTGAACCATCAAGATTCCAACTTGTTGAATGGGGTTGGTGAGAACTTCCCAACCTCTTCTTTGGATCTCATGGCGGATCTCCGGATATTCACCCTTTTTGAGTAAAAAGGGGACTTCGGGGATCACCTTCTTCAAGGCCACAACTTCATAGAAGTGGTCTTGATGCACCTTTGAGAGGAATCTATCCATCTCCCATGACTCGGAGGTGGAAGCTTTTGCTTTCCCTTTCCTCTTTTTAGAGGTTTCTCCGGCCTTTGGTGCCATAATGGTTATGGAAAAACGAAAAAGCAACGCTTGTACCACACCAAACTTAAAATGTTTGCTCGTCCTCGAGCAAAAGAAGAAAGAAAGGAGTAGAAGAAGAAGAAATGAGGAAGAGGGGAGGGTAGTGTGTTCGGCCAAAGGGGGAAGAAGTGGTCTTTAGGTTGTGTGAAAATGAAGGGTTGAAGAAGGGTATTTATAGGAGAGAGGGGGGTAAAGGTTCGGCCATTTGAGGGTGGGTTTGGGAGGAAAGTGGTTTGAATTTGAAGGGTGAGGTTGGTGGGGTTTTATGAAGGATGGATGTGAGTGGTGAAGAGAAAGATGGGATTTGATAGGTGAGGGGTTTTTGGGGAAGAGGTGTTGAGGTGATTGGTGAATGGGGGAAGAAGAGAGAGAGTGATGGTAGGGTCCTGTGGGGTCCACAGATCCTGTAGTGTCAAGGAAAAGTCATCCCTGCACCAAATGGCATCAAAATCCACGTTTTGACCCATTTCTGGCGTTAAACGCCGGGCTGGTGCCCATTCCTGGCGTTTAACGCCAGGTTGTTGCCCTTTACTGGCGTTTAACGCCAGTCTGGTGCCCTTTTCTGGCGTTAAACGCCCAGAAAGGTGCCAGACTGGGCGTTAAACGCCCAACTGCTAGGCTGACTGGCGTTTGAATGCCAGCAGCATCTTCCTCCAGGGTGTGCTGTTTTTCTTCCTGTTTTTCATTTTGTTTTTGCTTTTTTCATTGTTTTTGTGACTTCTTATGATCATCAACCTACAAAAAAGATAAAATAACAAAAGAAAATAATTAATTATAAAACATTGGGTTGCCTCCCAACAAGCGCTTCTTTAGTGTCATTAGCTTGACAGAGGACTCCCATGGAGCCTCAGAAACACTCAGAACCTTGTTGAAACCTCCCAACACCAAACTTAGAGTTTGAATGTGGGGTTTCAACACCAAACTTAGATTTTGGTTGTGGCCTCCCAGCACCAAACTTAGAGTTTGACTGTGGGGGCTCTGCTTGGCTCTGTTTTGAGAGAAGCTCTTCATGCTTCTTCTCCATGATGATAGAGGGATATCCTTGGGCCTTAAACACCATGGATTCTTCATTCACTTGAATGATCAACTCTCCTCTATCAACATCAATCACAGCCTTTGCTGTGGCTAGGAATGGTCTGCCAAGGATGATGGATTCATCCATGCACTTCCCAGTCTCTAGGACTATGAAATCAGTAGGAATGTAATGGTTTTCAACCTTAACCAGAACATCCTCTACAAGTCCATGGGCTTGTTTTCTTGAGTTGTCTGCCATTTCTAGTGAGATTTTGCAGCTTGCACCTCAAAGATCCCTAATTTCTCCATTACAGAGAGGGGCATGAGGTTTACACTTGACCCTAAGTCACACAAGGCCTTCTTGAAGGTCATGGTGCCTATGGTACAAGGTATAGAAAACTTCCCAGGATCCTGCCTCTTTTGAGGCAGTTTCTGCCTAGACAGGTCATCCAGTTCTTTGGTGAGCAAGGGAGGTTCATCTTCCCAAGTCTCATTTCCAAATAACTTGTCATTTAGCTTCATGATTGCTCCAAGGTATTTAGCAACTTGCTCTTCAGTGACATACTCATCCTCTTCAGAGGAAGAATACTCATCAGAGCTCATGAATGGCAGAAGTAAGTCCAATGGAATCTCTATGGTCTCATTTTGGGCCTCAGATTCCCATTGTTCCTCATTGGGGAACTCATTGGAGGTTAGTGCACGCCCACTGAGGTCTTCCTCAGTGGCGTCCTCCTCCTCTCTTTCCTCCCAGAATTCGGCCATGTTTATGGCTTTGCACTCTCCTTTTGGATTTTCTTCAGTGTTACTTGGGAGAGTGCTTGGAGGAAGTTCAGTAATTTTCTTGCTCAGCTGACCCACTTGTCCTTCCAAATTCCTAATGGAAGATCTAGTTTCAGTCATGAAACTTTGAGTGGTTTTGATCAGATCAGAGATCATGGTTGCTAAGTCAGAATTATTCTGCTTAGAGCTCTCTGTCTGTTGCTGAGAAGATGATGGAAAAGGCTTGCCATTGTTAAACCTGTTTCTTCCACCATTGTTATTGAAACCTTGTTGAGGTCTCTCGTGATTCTTCCATGAAAGATTTGGGTGATTTCTCCATGAAGAATTATAGGTGTTACCATAGGGTTCTCCTAGGTAATTTACCTTTTCCATTGAAGGGTTCTCAGGATCATAAGCTTCTTCCTCAGATGAAGCATCCTTAGTACTGTCTGGTGCATTTTGCATTCCAGACAGACTTTGAGAAATCAAATTGACTTGTTGAGTCAATATTTTATTCTGAGCCAGAATGGCATTCAGAGCATCAATCTCAAGAACTCCTTTCTTCTGACTAGTCCCATTGTTCACAGGATTTCTTTCAGAAGTGTACATGAATTGGTTATTTGCAACCATTTCAATCAATTCTTGAGCTTCTGCAGGCGTCTTCTTTAGATGAAGAGATCCTCCTGCAGAGCTATCCAAGGACATCTTAGATAGTTCAGAGAGACCATCATAGAAAATACCTATGATGCTCCATTCAGAAAGCATGTCAGATGGACATCTTCTGATTAATTGTTTGTATCTTTCCCAGGCTTCATAGAGGGATTCTCCATCCTTCTGTCTGAAGGTTTGGACTTCCACTCTAAGCTTACTCCATCTTTGTGGTGGAAAGAACTTTGCCAAGAAGGCATTGACTAGCTTTTCCCATGAGTCCAGGCTTTCTTTAGGTTGAGAGTCCAACCATATTCTAGCTCTGTCTCTTACAGCAAAAGGGAATAGCATCAGTCTATAGACTTCAGGGTCAACCCCATTAGTCTTGACTGTGTCACAGATTTGCAAGAATTCAGCTAAGACTGATGAGGATCTTCCATTGGAAGTCCATGGAACTTGCAATTCTGTTGCATTAGAGAAACTAATTGAGGCTTAAGCTCAAAGTTGTTTGCTCCAATGGCAGGGATAGAGATGCTTCTCCCATAAAAATCAGGAGTAGGTGCAGTAAAGTCACCCAGCACCTTCCTTGCATTGTTTGCATTGTTGTTGTTTTCTGCTGCCATGTTTTCTTCCTTGAAGAATTCGGTCAGGTCCTCTAAAGAGAGTTGTGCTTTGGCTTCTCTTAGCTTTCTCTTCAAAGTCCTTTCAGGTTCAGGATCAGCTTCAACAAGAATGCCTTTGTCCTTGCTCCTGCTCATATGAAAGAGAAGGGAACAAGAAAATGTGGAATCCTCTATGTCACAGTATAGAGATTCCTTTAAGTGTCAGAGGAAAAGAGAAATAGAAAGAAGAAGGAGAAGATAAATTCGAACTTTAGTTAGATAAGGTTCGAATTGTGCATTGAGAAGGAGTGGCACTCCATAAATAGAAGGATGTGGGAAGGAGGGAAGAAGATTTTCGAAATTTAATTAAAATACTTTGAAAACATTTTTGAAAAACATCAATTGATTTTCGAAAATCAAAGTGGAAAAGAAACCAGGTGATTTTTGAAAAAGATTTGAAATTAGAAATTAAAAAGATTTGATTGAAAACTGTTTTGAAAAAGATGTGGTTAAAAAGATTTAATTGAAAAGTTATGAGTTTTAAAAAAGATGTGATTGAGAAGATATGATTTGAAAACATTTTTAAAAGATATGATTGAAAACCATTTGAAAGATATGATTTTAAAAAAAGAATGACTTGCCTAACAAGAAAAGATATGATTTGAAACATTCAAACCTTTCTCAACAGAAAAGGTAACAATCTTGTGATGTTCAATCAAATCATTAATTGTTAGTAAGTATCTTTTAAAAAGGAAAGAAATTGATTTTGAAAACATTTGATTGAAAAGATTTGATTTGAAAAAGATTGATTTTGAAAAACTAAAAAAATTTGATTTTTGAAAACAAAATCTTCCCCCTGCACCATCCTGGCGTTAAACGCCCAGAATGGTATACATTCTGGCGTTTAACGCCCAAAATGCACCCTTTTGGGCGTTAAACGCCCAACCAGGTACCCTGGCTGGCGTTTAAACGCCAGTCTGCCTTCTTCACTGGGCATTTTTGAATGCTCAGCTTTTTCTGTATAATTCCTCTGCAGCATGTTTTGAATCTTCAATTCTTTGTATCATTGACTTGAAAGGACACAAATTAAAAATATTTTTGGATTTTTGATAATCAAAATGCAAAAGGAATCAATTAACAATGCATGCAAGACACCAAACTTAGCAGTTTGTGTACTACTGACACTAACAACATGAAAATGCATATGAGACACACAAATACTTCAAGTCAATAGAATTCAAAGATCAAAACAAAGAAATATATGCATGGATTCGAAAAATAACAAAAACATGCATTTGACACTAAACTTAAGATGAGACTCTAGACTCAAACAAGAATATTTTTGGGATTTTTATGGTTTTGTAATTTTTTTTTTGTATTTTTCGAAAATTAAGTGAAAAAAAGTATCAAAATTCTTAATGAGAATTCCAGGAATCAGTGCAATGCTAGTCTAAGGCTCCGGTCCAGGAATTAGACATGGCTTCACAGCCAGCCAAGCTTTCAAAGAAAGCTTCGGTCCAAAACACTAGACATGACCAAGGTCAGCCAAGCCTTAGCAAATCACTGCTCCAACAGCAAGATTGATACGAAATCAACAAGCTCTTGTGGTGATAAGTTGAAACCTCGGTCCAATCAGATTAGACATGGCTTCTCAGCCAGCCAGATTTCAACAAATCATCATGAAACTCTAGAATTCACCTTCAAGAATTTCGAAAAAAAATACCTAATCTAAGCAACAAGATGAACCGTCAGTTGTCCAGCCTAAACAATCCCGGGCAATAACACCAAAAATTTGATGTTGTTGCCGGATCTTGGCTCTGATGTTACCAAAAGCTTGCTCAAAACATGAACAATCCCCGGCAACGGCGCCAAAAACTTGGTCGGCGAAATTGTGAACTATACTTTTTCACAACTCTCATAATCCCTGGTAATGGCTCCAAAACTTGGTGCGCTCAATACCATGGCATTACACAACTTCGCACAACTAACCAGCAAGTGCACTGGGTCGTCCAAGTAATAAACCTTACGTGAGTAAGGGTCGATCCCACGGAGATTGTTAGTATTGAAGCAAGCTATGGTCATCTTGTAAATCTTAGTCAGGCAAACTCAAATGTATGATGATGAACGAAAATGACATAAAGATAAAGATAGTGATACTTATGTATATCATTGGTGTAAGAGCTTCAGACAAGTGTATGAAGATGCCTTCCCTTCCGTCTCTCTGCTTTCCTACAGCCTTCATCCAATCCTTCTTACTCCTTTCCATGGCAAGCTCGTGTAGGGTCTCACTGTTGTCAGCAGCTACCTCCCATCCTCTCAGTGAAAGCGATTGCATATGTCCTGTCACGGCATAGCGGAATTCATCTGTCGGTTCTCAATCAGGCCGGAATAGAATCCAGTGATTCTTTTGCGTTATCACTAACGCCCCCGCCCTCAGGGTTTGAAGCACGTCACAGTCATTCAGTCATTGAATCCTACTCAGAACACCACAGACAAGGTTAGACCTTCCGGATTCTCTTGAATGCTGCCATCAGGTCCTGCCTATACCACGAAGACTCCGAAGAATCCAAGAGATATTCACTAAGCCTCGAATGCTTGTAGAACAAGAATGGTTGTCAGTCACCTTGTTCATAGGTGAGAGTGGTGATGGGCGTCAATCATCACCATCATCATGTTGAAGAACAAGTGATATCTTGGTAAAAGAACAAGCGGAATTGAATGGAAGAACAATAGTAATTGCATTAATACTCGAGGTACAGCAGAGCTCCACACCCTTAATCTATGGTGTGTAGAAACTCCACCGTTGAAAATACATAAGAACAGGGTCTAGGCATGGCCGAATGGCCAGCCTCCCAAAGATCTAAGATAGCATAAAGTGAAGATAGCTACCAAAGTCTACTAATACAATAGTAAAAGGTCCTATTAATAGTAAACTAGTAACCTAAGGTGTACAGAAATGAGTAAATGACATAAAAATCCACTTCCGGGCCCACTTGGTGTGTGCTTGGGCTGAGCAATCAAGGAAATTCGTGTAGAGACCTTTTCTGGAGTTAAACGCCAGCTCCCATGCCAGTTTGGGCGTTTAACTCCAACTTTTATTCCTGTTCCGGCGTTTAACGCTGGAATTCCTGAGGCCGGATTGCTTCGCGGGTTTGGGCCATCAAATCTTGGACAAAGTATGAACTATTATATATTGCTGGAAAGCCCTGGATGTCTACTTTCCAACGCCGTTGAGAGCGCGCCAATTGGGCTTCTGTAGCTCCAGAAAATCCACTTCGAGTGCAGGGAGGTCAGAATCCAACAGCATCTGCAGTCCTTTTTGGTCTCTGAATCAGATTTTTGCTCAGGTCCCTCAATTTCAGCCAGAAAATACCTGAAATCACAGAAAAACACACAAACTCATAGTAAAGTCCAGAAAAGTGAATTTTAAATAAAAACTAATAAAAATGTACTAAAATCTAACTAAAGATATCAAAAACATACTAAAAACAATGCCAAAAAGTATACAAATTATCCGCTCATCAATGCCCTGGCATCAAAAGGTTTCAGAGATCTCAATAGGAGGAGGGACGCTCTTGCTACTGGTTCTATCCGGGACAGGTGATCGGCTACTTGGTTCTTTGTCCCTTTTCTATCTCTTATTTCTATATCAAACTCTTGCAGAAGCAACACCATCTTATGAGTCTAGGTTTTGAATCCTGCTTTGTGAGGAGATATTTTAGAGCAGTATGGTCAATGTACAAAATCACTTTTGATCCTACTAAATAAGATCTGAACTTGTCAATGGCATAAACCACTGCAAGCAACTCCTTCTCTGTGGTTGTGTAATTCTTTTGTGCATCATTTAAAACACGACTAGCATAATAAATGACATGCAGAAGCTTGTCATGCCTCTGTCCTAATACTGCACCAATGGCATTGTCACTGGCATCACACATTAGTTCGAATGATAAAGTTTAGTCTGGTACAGAAATGATTAGTGTTGTGACCAGTTTGGCTTTCAGAGTCTCAAAGGCCCGCAGACACTCTGTGTCAAAGACAAATGGTGTGTCAGCGGCTAGCAGATTACTCAGAGGTTTTGCCATTTTCGAAAAATCTTTTATAAACCTCCTATAGAATCCTGCATGCCCCAGAAAGCTTCTGATTGCCTTAACATTGGCAGGTGGTGGTAATTTTTCAATTACCTCTACCTTAGCTTGATCCACCTCTATTCCCTTGTTCGAAATTTTGTGCCTGATGAGCGGATAATTTATACACTTTTTGGCATTGTTTTTAGTATGTTTTTGGTAGTTTTAGTTGAGTTTTTAGTATATTTTTATTAGTTTTTAGTTAAAATTCACTTTTCTGGACTTTACTATGAGTTTGTGTGTTTTTCTGTGATTTCAGGTATTTTCTGGCTGAAATTGAGGGACCTGAGCAAAAATCTGATTCAGAGACCAAAAAGGACTGCAGATGCTGTTGGATTCTGACCTCCCTGCACTCGAAGTGGATTTTCTGGAGCTACAGAAGCCCAATTGGCGCGCTCTCAACGGCGTTGGAAAGTAGACATCCTGGACTTTCCAGCAATATATGATAGTCCATACTTTGCCCAAGATTTGATGGCCCAAACCGGCGTTCAAAGTCACCTCAAGAAATCCCAGCGTTAAACGCTGGAACTGGCACCCAAATGGGAGTTAAACGCCCAAACTGGCATAAAAGCTGGCGTTTAACTCCAAGAAGAGTCTCTACACGAAATTGCTTCATTGCTCAGCCCAAGCACACACCAAGTGGGCCCGGAAGTGGATTTTTATGTCATTTACTCATTTCTGTAAACCTTAGGCTACTAGTTATCTATAATAGGACCTTTTACTATTGTATTAGAGGACTTTGGTAGCTATCTCGTTTTATGCTATCTTAGATCATTGGGAGGCTGGCCATTCGGCCATGCCTAGACCTTATGCTTATGTATTTTCAACGGTGGAGTTTCTACACACCATAGATTAAGGTGTGGAGCTCTGCTGTACCTCGAGTATTAATGCGATTACTATTGTTCTTCCATTCAATTCCGCTTGTTCTTGTTCTAAGATATCACTTGTTCTTCAACTTGATGAATGTGATGATCCGTGACACTCATCATCATTCTCACTTATGAACAGGTGACTGACAACCACTTTTGTTCTACAAGCAACAAAGGCTCTAGTGAATATCTCTTGGATTCCTGATTGCACGATGCATGGTTGATCGCCTGACAACCGAGTGCTCGCCTGACAAACGAGCCAACCATTCCGTGAGATCAGAGTCTTCGTGGTATAGGCGAGAACTGATGGCAGCATTCAAGAGAATCCGGAAGGTCTAACCTTGTCTGTGGTATTCTGAGTAGGATTCAATGACTGAATGACTGTGACGTGCTTCAAACTCCTAGCAGGCGGGGCGTTAGTGACAGACGCAAAAGTATCGATGGATATTATTCCGGCCTGACCGAGAACCGACAGCTGAATTCCGCTATGCTGTGACAGAGCATATGCAATCGCTTTCACTGAGAGGATGGGAGGTAGCCATTGACAACGGTGAAACCCTACACGAGCTTGCCATGGAAAGGAGTAAGAAGGATTGGATGAAGACAGTAGGAAAGCAGAGAGACGGAAGGGAAGGCATCTTCATGCGCTTATCTGAAGTTCCTACCAATGAATTACATAAGTATCTCTATCTTTATCTTTTATGTTATTTTCGTTCATCACCATATACATTTGAGTCTACCTGACTAAGATTTGCAAGATGACCATAGCTTGCTTCATACTAACAATCTCCGTGGGATCGACCCTTACTCACGTAAGGTATTACTTGGACGACCCAGTGCACTTGCTGGTTAGTTGTGCGAAGTTGTGTAATGCCATGGAATTGAACTACCAAGTTCTTGGAGTTCATGACCGGGGATTATGAGAGTTGTGAAAAGTATTGTTCACAATTTCGCGCCACCAGTGCCCAAGAACAATTCCTTCGGTCACCATAAAGTGACATTTCTCCCAGTTTAAAACTAGGTTAGTCTCTTGGCACCTTTTCAGAACAGTGCTAGATGGTCAAGACAGGAACTGAATGAGTTTCCAAATACTGAAAAGTCATCTATGAAGACTTCCAAAATTTCTCCACCATATCAGAGAAGATGGAGAGCATGCATCTCTGGAAGGTTGCAGGTGCATTGCACAGCCCAAATGGCATCCTTCTGCAGGCGAATACTCTAGATGGACATGTGAATGCTGTTTTCTCTTGGTCTTGGAGATCTACTACAATTTGGTTGTAGCCCGAATAGCCATCCAAAAAGCAGTAGTAATCATGACCTGCTAGTCTCTCTAGCATCTGGTCTATGAATGGTAAAGGGAAATGATCTTTTCTGGTGGCTGTATTGAGCCTTCTGTAGTCAATACACATACGCCACCCTGTAACTGTTCTTGTAGAAATCAGTTCATTCTTTTCATTATGAACCACTGTCATGCCTCCCTTCTGGGGACAATTTGGACAGGGCTCACCCAAGTGCTATCAGAAATAGGATAAATAATCCCAGCCTCTAGTAACTTAGTGACCTCTTTCTGCACCACCTCCTTCATGGCTGAATTCAGCCGCCTCTATGGTTGAACCACTGGCTTAGCATCATCCTCCAATAGGATCTTGTGCATGCATCTGGCTGGGCTAATGCCCTTGAGATCACTTATGAACCACCCTAGAGCTATCTTGTGTGTCCTTAGCACCTGAATTAGTGCTTGCTCTTCATGTGGCTCTAAAGCGGAGCTTATGATTACTGGGAAAGTGTCACCTTCTCCCAGAAATGCATATTCAAGGATGGTGGTAGTGGTTTGAGCTCGGGCTTAGGAGGCTTCTTCTCTTCCTGAGGAGTTTTCAGAGGTTCTACTGTTTTCTCTGGTTCCTCCAATCAGGCTAAACATCTTTAAAAATGTCCTTTAAATTATGTCACAAATTAGCGGTTAAGCCTCTAAATTTTGATTTTCACTTTTTTTCCTTAATTTTCAGGACAGGGAAGAGATAATTGAAATGTAGTTATGTTACTTGATTTCTATCTATTATTAGAAGCTTTGGTACCCTCATCACACTCTTTTTTCTTTTTCCTCTTTTTTTTGGATAAAAAGCTGCCTTAATTTCTCATGAGTGCTCATCGACAGGGGTATTCGAAAGGGAACCAAAGAGGTGTGATGAGTTTAGATTCAGTAAGACAATACTGATTGGGCAGACAGATATGGAGCGAGACAAAGTGAGAGCGGTCATGGAAGAACTTGCAGCTGATTCAAGAAGGATTTGTATTAAGAATGAAGTTTAAGAGTTGCTTTTTAAGATTTTTCACTAATTATAATAGGATGTAAATAATTCATGAAAATTAATAAAAAAACTCAATTTGACAAAGGAATAGGCCACGCTTTGAAAGCGTGGCAAAAGGTTCTAGCTCACTTATGGCCACGCTTTAAAAGTGTGGTCATATCTCTCACATATGACCATGCTTTCAAAGCATGGCCTTATCTCACATACGGCCACGCTTTTAAGCATGGCAATCTGTAAAAGCATGTCAAAAAATAAAGCATGGCGATAGGTCACTAAAAGCGTGGCGATAGAGCAATCGGCACCCTTGCAGATGTGACCCTTTCAAAAGTGTACTGGTAGTTCAAAAAGCGTGGCAAAAAGCTATCGCCACGCTTTTTCAGCTTTTTGCCACGCTTTAAAAGCGTGGCAATAGAGCTATTTTCTTGTAGTGACATCGTTGAAAGCTAAACAAGTCACCCTAGAATATCTAAGAGTAACCCGAAGATACTTGCCCAAGTCTTGGACAAATCTGATGGAGGACACCCTAGTAAACATCTTTTTCCTTGTCGTAGAGACATTCTTGGACCAAAGCGCTTTAGACTTTTCCCTATTAATCTTCATCCCAAATGTTTTGTGAAAATTCTCCAAAATCACCATCACATTTTGCACTTGTCTATTTGTAGTTTTGTAAAATAAAAGCAAACCATCCACAAACATTAAGTGGGATATTCTTGGTCCCCCTCTAGAAACAGCAATCGGCTCCTACAAGCCCAGATCAACCTGATGACTAATATTGCATGCCAATCTCTCCATACACAACACAGAAAGATAGGGTGACATAAGGTCTCCTTGCCTAAGACCCCGATTAGGAGTAAAACCATTCAAATGACTCCCATTCTAAATAATAGATAAGGAGCAAGCATTGACACAATTCATAATCAAATTGATTGTAGGACTAGGAAAACCAAAATTGTGAAGGGTGTGGGCCAAAAACCTCCAGTCAACTCTGTCATAAGCTTTCTCCAAATCAATCTTAAAAGCCATGGTACCTTTTTTGGATTTAGTCTTCTTCATACAGTAGAGAACCTATTATACAATAATATTGTCAGAAGTTCCTTATCTCAGAATAAACCCGCGTTGAAGCTGGCCAAAATCTCTGCAAGATAAGGACGTAGCCTATTAACAAGGACCTTCACGATGATCTTGTAAACCATGTTGTAGAGACTAATCGACCTGAAGTCCTTTATAGATACCGGCATTTCAACCTTCAGAATAAGAACCAGTAAAGTTTCCATCATCCTTGGATCAAGAGCAACACTAGAGAACGTCTGCTTAACCATATCCCAAACATCAGGACCAATAATCTCCCAATATTCCTTAAAGAAGAAAGCTTGGAACCCATCAAGACCCAGAGCTTTAAAAGAATTCATAGGAGATCTTCTTGCACTAGAGTATTATTATCATCAATCATTGTTGTTCTTTTTGACGCAAGTAAATGCTATCCACTACTTTCAAACACTTCTGCAAATAATTAATCCGGTGCTCTAATTCAAATTTTCTAACAAAAATGTTATCAAACACCTTTGAATTAAACTCTAAAGAATTCTTTTGCACTTTCGAAAGCTTGTCATGAACTCCTCTGTTACCAGACCACCATGTCTGGTTCACAATATCCATGTACTCGAGATGAGTAGCCCAAGCAACAATAAATTAGAAAGGTTGATTTCTTTTAAGATGAGGACGACTTTTACAATACACCAGGATAGGACAATGATCAGACTGAAGTCTATTTAAAATTTCTACACAGGCCTCTGGAAAGATAAATAACTAACCACTATTTATACAAACCCGATCAAGATTTTTACCACATCAACATATTTTTTTACCCTCCTGTACCAAGAAAATTATCTTTCAATAGTCTTTAGATCAAACAAACTATTATCCCCTAATGAAGTAGCAAACGTATATGCTATTTGATGAGAAAATTGACAACCATTAGATTCATGAGAAAATATTACTTCATTAAAATCACAAAAAACAATCCAAAGTCCTTGGAAAATCATGGACTATGCAACAAGATAATCCAAAGAAGATCCCTTTTATTAAATTGGGGGCTATTATAAATATCACTACACCTCCAAATCAAGTTATCAAACTGAATCTCAACCGTAACACCCTGATCAAAGTATCAATGAACTTACAATATGCACCCAGGCTAACTTATTAGAAGCATCACTTATATTCCAAACAATCATATGTAAACTAGTCGTAAAAAACAGGGACAGAATAAACATGAACATAATACTCTAAATAAAATCACCAACCTCAACAGGTGGTTTGTCCTGCTTGCTGGCACTCCTTGATCCTCAATAATTGCCATATTTGGGCCCCCTAATGTAACACCCCAATTAGCCTAAGCTTTACCTCGCATCGTAAAGTAAGATTAGTCAAGGATTACGACAGTTCTAAGCTCATACATATGATATATAGAAGGAATAATATTATCTAGAAGCTTGATGAAGGATATAGTTCAAAAACAGGATTAAAAGTGCAAAACGAACTAACGAAGCGTCTAACTTAACGCACAAGGAACAGATGTGATATAAACAAAAATAATAGTATAATAGTGTAATATCATAAGAACTAGCCACGGCTCGCGGAGTTTAAGTCGGCTAGCCAAATATACCGACAAAAGGAAACTGGAGTTAAAAGGGCTTATACAAGTTTTGTTCTCTCTCAAGTACAAGCCTTTAGGTCAAAACAAAATACAAAGTGAGAGACAAATATGAAACAAACCAAAAGACTCCAAAAAGGTATCCAGATCCTCTGCTTCTGTCACCAACCAAACAACTCACCGAGGTGGGTTGCAACCTGCATCTAAAAAACACAATAGAAATATGGTATGAAAACCGGAGGTTTTCAGTATGGTAACAGTGCCCAGTGATGTAGGATATAAGACCCCGGGACGCCAAAGGTAATCCTAGACTCCAAATCCATCACAAGAATTCAAGCTTAAAGCATTCTAAACCAAAGAAGCATAATTATATAAATTTTAACATAACTAAACAAGGTATTCTAGCTTATGAGGTTTCCATTCTAATTGAACATCGCTGTCCCACAACCTTCACCAAGCTAACCTCCATGCGATCCCATCGCCACCGCCTTCCGAACCTCCTCAATCCTAGTAGAAAGCATAATTAATTACATTGCAAGTAAATCACAAGTAAAAGCATATAAGGCAGGTAATACAAGTAGTAATTAGACATGTTATACAAATAGACAACAATTTCAAGTCGGCGAAGCATATAAACTGATAGAAAATGCACATGAAGAATGCCTGTCCTACTGGCAATGATATCACATTGTCAGTTCAACTGCCAACCCGACACATCTCCATGGAGACGCCGCCCTTCGGAATCATCAGTAGGAACCCCTGAGATATAGTGCTCGGATCACTATCCAGGGTTTTGCGCCTGTACTCTTTAGAGATTCAAAGGGATGCGAGCGGGATATTATTGCCACCGACCTTACATCTAAGCGCAAGCGGGATGAACCACCTCCTTTACGCCACCGCCACTACCTCGACAGGCGGGATCCAACCACAGCCCCTGCCGAGCGCATAGCATCTCATAATCTCAATACAATGATACATCGGTGGTTTTCAAAAATATTTTCAATATGTCATGGATCCATCATTTCATTCAAAGTCCTCGACTCATCTCAACCATGGTCAATTCATATTTCCATTCCTCTTCTCACTTTGCCAACCCATCCTCAGTACACCAGAAACCTAAGCCTCCGTTTCTCTAATTTTTCATAATAATCATTAACTAAAACCCTTAGCCTATCTCCATATTCCCATACTCAAATTAAGCCCAAAAGCCTTAAAATGGTGTTATAGAAGCTTACGACCTTGTTGGGAAGGTGATTAATTGAAAAGAAAGTTTAAATTTGTGAAACAGGGCGTGTGTGTATGCACAGGGGTGTGCGTGTGCACGCCCAAGAAGATTCTAGAAGTGTGCATACGCATAGGGGTGTGCAGACGCACAGGTACTAAAATATACAACCTGTTCACTCGCACAAGCTGTGCGAGTGCCCCCAACAGAAGACCCTTCCCGACTTGTGCGTGCGCACAGGTCGTAATTCTTTATTAATGTGCACGCGCACAAGCTGTGCTAACGCTGCAAGCAGAGAGCCTTTTCCTGCCTGTGTGTACGCAGAGGTCTATGCGTCCGCACAGAATAAGATTTTTGCAGGATTGTGCGTGCGCACATATCTGAAATCCTGAAATTCTGCAACTTTGCAGAATTTCAGATTTTCAACCAACTTTGAATGATCATAACTTCCTCTACAAAATTTCAAATTTTACAAACTTTATATTGAATTAAAGGGTTTTCAATGAACTTTAATTTCAAACAATTTTCAACCAATTTTGAAAATCGAGGCATAAGTTATGATTAGACAAAGTTCATTAAAAATTAATCTTTACCCAAAGTTCCTCATTTACCAAATTCTCCCAATTATCATATCTCAACCCAATCAAAACAATACCAAACTCCCCTCTACAGCACAATCTACCCACTTGGATCACTTTTCACAATTAATACCAATCTCTCCATCCTACTTCATCATTCTTAACCTTAATAATCAATTATATATATCATTCCAAACATATATCCACTAATCATCTTTTATCACCATCAATCTTCATCATTAACTCAACCATGTTCAATCATCCAAATTCATCATATCTCAACATTATCATTTAACCATATCAACAATACCAATTTATTGTACACCATCAACCAACCAATCATCAACAACATATCAAATTTCAAACCTATCCTATGGGTCACTAGCCTGTCCATGAATATTATATACTACATAGAAAAAACCGAAATCATACCTGGTTGATCCCCAATATGCACCAAAATCCCAAATTGAGCCTAAGACAAGCTTTCAAGCACAATCTATGCCACCAAGAATCTCCAACAAGCATAAACAAGCTCCAAACATCACCATAATCAAGCTATATATACATAAACCATCATAAATCAACCTAGGGCTCATTATAATTGAAATTTCACAAGAGTTTCAATGCCTCTACCTTGCCCAACAGTTTTGGAAGCCAAAACCAACATCAATCAAAGGCTAGAGTGTACCTAAACACCCAAAAATCACAAAACCTCACTTAGCCAAACCCTAAAAACTCATAACTTTGAGGAGAAGAATAGAAAAGATTTCGTGGTTATCTCTCCAGTTTCTTGTATGGGTTTTATAGAGCTCTTCACAAGAAATGCGTAGCCGCAAATGGTGCAGCGATCAGAGCTCTATAGCTTAAGATATGAGCTTGGGAAGAAGATGATGAAAGTGCCAAAAGAGGGTTTCTTCCTCTTTTCATTTCAGCGTGAGTGTGGGTGCGTTTAAGTGTTGTTGCTGATTTGGTTCATTAAATAAACTTTATATGTTGGGCTTGGGCTCAACTTGGGTCCGGTTCAACCCGTTAGCGTTTTAGTCCGTTCGGCCCAATTTTGGGCCAAACCTTTAACACAAATTCCCAGTTTTCCATCTAATATTTTTCTAAGGTTTCGGCTGTTTTTACTGCTTCTCGCACAGTACCAAGCAGACTTGAACCGATTCAACCAGTTCGACTGTCTATTCGCGGTTTTTTCACAATTTTTCGCAGAAAACATATTTTCTAACTCAGAAAGACCTACTGAGTCTAAAAATCATATTTAAATCCCCAAATTATCATCCTAACTTTCCAGAAATTAATTTGGGCATTTAAATATTTATCCGTGAAAAATCTGGTTCTTACACCTAACGATGCACTTACTGCTATGCTTTCATCTACTGAGGCACCCTCTGTCACGCTACCATTTCTATCAACCAGGGAGTCATCCAAGGAGGAAGGTTGCAGGCGCTTCTGGAGAGAAATTTCACAACGTGCAGGAGTTCTGTGCGATGGAGATGGCACACTTTCATGTTTCCATCATTGCCCCATCTTAATTCCGATTGATTTGCATCCATCACCATGTAATGGGGCCTTGGGACCCTTCTCGAACTAGACTTGTTACCTTCCATCTGGGCCTTCAAACCTAACTTATGACCCATTCTGAATTTTTTCTTACATAGAAGTTATTGCTAGCCCTCTCCATCATCCATGCATGCCTCACTAATGTGAACATCATGCACATGAGGAGCCAATGATCCCCCTCCCGTATCCTTCCCTTTAACAACTTTGATTCCTCGCCTAAATCACGAGAATCCTCGCTCAATCACGAGCTTTCCATAACGTGCACAAGCAGAACAGATCAACTGTAAACCTTCGTACTTCACTTCATGAGTGACGTCTTTCATGATAATATGTTTGATTACTAGCAATCCTAGATTAATCTGAACACAAGCTCGGGCATTTCTCCCTTTCCCTGCAAGCTTTGTGGCCAAATCTACTTTCACTTAAACCTCTATTGCAAATGCAATTCGCAGCATTCTTGTTCCTGTTAGCACAAAATCAGAAGTCCTGAGACCCAAATCCAAACTAGTGTTGATCCGAAGAATTGTTCGCATGGCCTAAAGTTGACTATCATCGATTTATTGCGACATAGTAACCGTCAATCAACAATGGCCACTAATCATGACCTTCTCACGATCCACAACAACATCGAATTTAAACCAAAAAATACCAAATCCCACATCCAACAAATCAAACCCTCTTGATGGGTCATAGTATCCGAAACTTGTACATAAGAGCCATGTAACTATAATGCTTATCCAGCACCTGATCACAATGACTTTCTTATGATTTAGCCAAGTACTTCTTCGCCTCTTTGGCAAACTGACACTCGGTGGACGAGAATCACCTGTATCTATCACCGTCGCGATACCATCCCAAAATAAAGACCCTACTAATGTAAAGGCTTTAGACTTCTCTATACTAATGACTTTATCTCTAAAAGAGACATTGGGTGGACTTTTCTAAAGCCTCTCGAAAAGAATCCTCCTTGACAACGGATACACACCCTTCCATGCTCTCCGCTTTATTCTTTCCAACGGCTTGGTTATCTTTTTCACCGTATTTCACCCTCAAACTCTCTCATGTGCTCTCCTCTCATTTTCTTTGAGTACT